>NC_092419.1:3158193-3331725 GCF_040894005.1 Engystomops pustulosus
AGGTATTACGGTATAGTACAGTATATATATATATAGTATATTATGGTATAGTACAGTATATATATATAGTATATTACGGTATAGTACAGTATATATATTATATATATACATATATATATATATATATATATATTATATTACGGTATAGTACATATATATATATATATAGTATATTATGGTATGTACAGTATATATTATATATATATATATATATATAGTATATTACGGTATAGTACAGATATATATATATATATATATATATATATATATATAGTATATTACGGTATAGTACAGTATATATATATATATATATTACGGTATAGTACAGTATATATATATAGTATATTACGGTATAGTACAGTATATATATATATAGTATATATACGGTATAGTACAGTTATATATATATAGTATATTACGGTATAGTACAGTATATATATATAGTATATTATGGTATAGTACAGTATATATATATATATAGTATATTACGGTATAGTACAGTATATATATATAGTATATTACGGTATAGTACAGTATATATATATATATATATATATATAGTATATTACGGTATAGTACAGTATATATATATATATATATATAGTATATTACGGTATAGTACAGTATATATATATATAGTATATTATGGTATAGTACAGTGTATATATATATATATATATATATATAGTATATTACGGTATAGTACAGTATATATATATAGTATATTATGGTATAGTACAGTATATATATATATATATATATATGTATATTATGGTATAGTACAGTATATATATATATAGTATATTACGGTATAGTACAGTATATATATATATATATATAGTATATTACAGTATAGTACAGTATATATATATATAGTATATTATGGTATAGTACAGTATATATATATATAGTATATTACGGTATAGTACAGTATATATATATATAGTATATTACGGTATAGTACAGTGTATATATATAGTATATTATGGTATAGTACAGTATATATATATATATATATATAGTATATTACGGTATAGTACAGTATATATATATATAGTATATTACGGTATAGTACAGTTTGTATATATATAGTATATTATGGTATAGTACAGTATATATATATATATATAGTATATTACGGTATAGTACAGTATATATATATATAGTATATTACAGTATAGTACAGTATATATATATAGTATATTACGGTATAGTACAGTATATATATATATATATATATATAGTATATTACGGTATAGTACAGTATATATATATATACATATATATATATATATATATATATATATATATATATAGTATATTACGGTATAGTACAGTGTATATATATATATATATATATATATATATATATATATATATAGTATATTATGGTATAGTACAGTATATATATATATATATATATATATATATATATAGTATATTACGGTATAGTACAGTATATATATATAGTATATTATGGTATAGTACAGTATATATATATAGTATATTACGGTATAGTACAGTATATATATATAGTATATTACTATATAGTACAGTATATATATATATATATATATATATATATAGTATATTACGGTATAGTACAGTATATATATATAGTATATTATGGTATAGTACAGTATATATATATATATATATATATATATATATATATATATATATATATAGTATATTACGGTATAGTACAGTATATTATATATATATATATATATATATATATATATATATTACGGTATAGTACAGTATATATATATATAGTATATTACGGTATAGTACAGTATATATATATATAGTATATTACGGTATAGTACAGTATATATATATAGTATATTACGGTATAGTACAGTATATATATATAAAGTATATTACGGTATAGTACAGTATATATATATATAAGTATATTACGGTATAGTACAGTATATATATTAGTATATTACGGTATAGTACAGTATATATATATATATTTTATTAGGTATATACAGTATATATATAAAGTATAGTAGCGAGTCCTCACTCATATTGGCATCTTAGAGGTTAATCAGTATTCGGAGCCTGATTGCAGCTCATTCGCCATCGCCGAGACATAAATGTACAGTAGGGGCTGCAGGCACCCGAAATGTGCTGTTCAGGACAGGCGGGGGGTCACCGGGGTCCCCAGGTGTAGGAGGCGTCTCCTCTGTCGCCGCATTCTGAGGTTTTACACCAATATTAACCCTTCCCATGCCACTGCCGCCATATAGTCGCATCATCTACAGCAGCATCAGAGCCGTACACAGTATAGTCACTTTAAGGCAGCGTTCACACCATTTGTGAGCTGCTACATACGTTTTGTCCAGGTCTTTATTCTGCAGGGGCCAGGATCACATCCCCGATCTGCCAATCACTGGCCACAAACGCTGCCACAGATACAAATGTGAACAGATCCAAAGCTGCCACTGATAAGGTGATGGACAGATAACAAAAAACAAAAGATGAAGCCGCAGCTCCAGTGTGAACACAGACTAATGCTCTAGACCCCCTCATAAGGACATGGCCGGAGCTTCAACCTGATAAATCCCAGCAAAGAATCTGTGGCCTCAGTGAGGAGGAGACAGAGGAGCGGAGCACCTACCTCACAGCGCGGGCACCTACCCAGGAGAGCGGGGGTGCTGAGCTCCGGCGGTCACACTGTACCTGCGGTATTAGTGCGTTATCTGCGGCCTCAGTGAGGAGGAGACAGAGGAGCCCGAGCACTTACCTCCCAGCGCGGGCACCTACCCAGGGGAGCGGGGTGCTGAGCTCCGGCGGTCACACTGTACCTGCGGTATTAGTGCGTTATCTGCGGCCTCAGTGAGGAGGAGACAGAGGAGCCCGAGCCACTTACCTCCCAGCGCGGGCACCTACCCAGGAGAGCGGGGGTGCTGAGCTCCGGCGGTCACACTGTACCTGCGGTATTAGTGCGTTATCTGCGGCCTCAGTGAGGAGGAGACAGAGGAGCCCGAGCACTTACCTCCCAGCGCGGGCACCTACCCAGGAGAGCGGGGGTGCTGAGCTCCGGCGGTCACACTGTACCTGCGGTATTAGTGCGTTATCTGCGGCCTCAGTGAGGAGGAGACAGGAGCCCGAGCACTTACCTCACAGCGCGGGCACCTACCCAGGAGAGCGGGGGTGCTGAGCTCCGGCGGTCACACTGTACCTGCGGTATTACTGCGTTATCTGCGGCCTCAGTGAGGAGGAGACAGGAGCCCGAGCACTTACCTCCCAGCGCGGGCACCTACCCAGGAGAGCGGCGGGTGCTGAGCTCCGGCGGTCAAACTGTATCTGCGGTATTAGTGCGTTATCCGCGGCCGGGGCGTCTATTATCAGAGATCTCCTTTCACTTTCACTTTCCTATAAATCTACAGATTCCCGGAATCGCACAATACACACAGGGGGCAGGAGGATCGGGCACAGTACACACACAGGGGGCAGGAGGATCGGGCACAGTACACACACAGGCGGCAGGAGGATCGGGCACAGTACACACACAGGGGGCAGGAGGACCGGGCACAGTACACACACAGGGGGCAGGAGGATCGGGCACAGTACACACACAGGCGGCAGGAGGATCGGGCACAGTACACACACAGGCGGCAGGAGGATCGGGCACAGTACACACACAGGCGGCAGGAGGATCGGGCACAGTACACACACAGGCGGCAGGAGGATCGGGCACAGTACACACACAGGCGGCAGGAGGATCGGGCACAGTACACACACAGGCGGCAGGAGGATCGGGCACAGTACACACACAGGCGGCAGCGCTGCGGACCGCAGGTAAGTGACTTACCACTAGAATAACCCAGCGGAGCACGTGTGGGGCAGTCACTACTTGTTCATCTTATAAGGTGGGAGCCGGTAAGTGGGCAGTCGGGGCGGGTGATGAGGCCGTTATAGCTCATGACTGGGCACCGTGACCTGGCAGCTGGTGTGAACAGAGGGCAAAGAACCGGGCTCTGCCCTCTGCTATAGGAGCTGGTGAGCCCCTAATCAGGGACCAGGGTGGTGAACCCTCCATGCCATGGATGTGGTGACCTAATAGTCAGGGACCTGGGTGCTGTGCCCTCTGTGCCATTGTAGCTGGTAGTCAGGGACCTGGGTGCTGTGACCTCTGTGCCATTGTAGCTGGTAGTCAGGGACCTGGGTGCTGTGCCCCCTTTGCCATTGTAGCTGGTAGTCAGGGACCTGGGTGCTGTGCCCCCTGTGCCTTGTAGCTGGTAGTCAGGGACCTGGGTGCTGTGCCATTGTAGCTGGTAGTCAGGGACCTGGGCGCTGTGCCCTCTGTGCCATTGTAGCTGGTAGTCAGGGACCTGGGTGCTGTGCCCTCTGTGCCATTGTAGCTGGTAGTCAGGGACCTGGGTGCTGTGCCATTGTAGCTGGTAGTCAGGGACCTGGGTGCTGTGCCCTCTGTGCCATTGTAGCTAGTAGTCAGGGACCTGGGTGCTGTGCCATTGTAGCTGGTAGTCAGGGATCTGGGTGCTGTGCCCTCTGTGCCATTGTAGCTGGTAGTCAGGGACCTGGGTGCTGTGCCCTCTGTGCCTTGTAGCTGGTAGTCAGGGACCTGGGTGCTGTGCCCTCTGTGCCATTGTAGCTGGTAGTCAGGGACCTGGGTGCTGTGCCCCCTTTGCCATTGTAGCTGGTAGTCAGGGACCTGGGTGCTGTGCCCTCTGTGCCATTGTAGCTGGTAGTCAGGGACCTGGGTGCTGTGCCCTCTGTGCCATTGTAGCTGGTAGTCAGGGACCTGGGCGCTGTGCCCTCTGTGCCTTGTAGCTGGTAGTCAGGGACCTGGGCGCTGTGCCCTCTGTGCCTTGTAGCTGGTAGTCAGGGACCTGGGCGCTGTGCCCTCTGTGCCATTGTAGTTGGTAGTCAGGGATCTGGGTGCTGTGCCCTCTGTGCCATTGTAGCTGGTAGTCAGGGACCTGGGTGCTGTGCCCTCTGTGCCATTGTAGCTGGTAGTCAGGGATCTGGGTGCTGTGCCCTCTGTGCCATTGTAGCTGGTAGTCAGGGATCTGGGTGCTGTGCCCTCTGTGCCATTGTAGCTGGTAGTCAGGGACCTGGGCGCTGTGCCCTCTGTGCCTTGTAGCTGGTAGTCAGGGACCTGGGTGCTGTGCCCTCTCTGCCATTGTCGCTGGTAGTCAGGGACCTGGGTGCTGTGCCCTCTGTGCCATTGTAGCTGATAGTCAGGGACCTGGGTGCTGTGCGCTCTGTGCCATTGTAGCTAGTAGTCAGGGCCTGGGTACTGTGCCCTCTGTGCCATTGTAGCTAGTAGTCAGGGACCTGGGTGCTGTGCCCTCTGTGCCATTGTAGCTGGTAGTCAGGGATCTGGGTGCTGTGCCCTCTGTGCCATTGTAGCTGGTAGTCAGGGACCTGGGTGCTGTGCCCTCTGTGCCATTGTAGCTGGTAGTCAGGGATCTGGGTGCTGTGCCCTCTGTGCCATTGTAGCTGGTAGTCAGGGACCTGGGTGCTGTGCCCTCTGTGCCATTGTAGCTAGTAGTCAGGGCCTGGGTACTGTGCCCTCTGTGCCATTGTAGCTAGTAGTCAGGGACCTGGGTGCTGTGCCCTCTGTGCCATTGTAGCTGGTAGTCAGGGACCTGGGTGCTGTGCCCTCTGTGCCTTGTAGCTGGTAGTCAGGGACCTGGGTGCTGTGCCCTCTGTGCCTTGTAGCTGGTAGTCAGGGATCTGGGTGCTGTGCCCTCTGTGCCATTGTAGCTGGTAGTCAGGGACCTGGGTGCTGTGCCCTCTGTGCCATTGTAGCTGATAGTCAGGGATCTGGGTGCTGTGCCCTCTGTGCCATTGTAGCTGGTAGTCACCGTGCCATGATGATACCTGTAGATCTCTACTGATGCATCTGTAACTTTTAGAACAAGGTGGGCATAGGCCGGACACCTGTGCCAGGATTTGGATTCCTTGTTGGACCTCTGTCCATGTCTCTTCTCTTTCTCTTCTTACAGATTTCCCACGATGGTTTCCTTCTGGTCGCTGTGTTGCCTCATGGGCATGGACTTTGCCACCTTCCACATATTGCGGCACGTTCTGTCCCGATACTTCCCTCTCAGCCTGGCCCTGGCCTGGGGCATAGCCCTGGCACAGCTGCTCATCCTGGCGCTGGTTCTCCTTGCGGGGAAATCTATTTTCAGGGGCCGATCCTTTCTAAGAGAGGACAAGTTACTGGCATCCAGCATCGTCTCCAGCCTCCTGGTACCATCTTGTGCCACCTGGGCCGTAGTGTTCATGCCACGGACCGGCGCCAACCTGCTCCACAGATGGGGGCATCTGGACCTCTTCATCTGCTCCCACCTCATCACATTGACCTCCGCCCTGGTCTGGCACCAGCTGTTCCTCAGTGGTAAGGATGAGGAGGGGTCGTCGGCCTCTGTGTGGAGGTTACTCGCCCTCCTGAGACCTTACTCATGGAGGTTCCTGCTGGTGGCTGTGTTCCTGGTCCTGTCCTCATGGGGTAAGTTATCAGAAGACCACTTACAGTAGTGGGTCAGTACACACACGTTCTATACATAGTACAGTATGCGGCACCTCTGAGGAACCTGGAGAATAATATAACTGCTAGGAAATCCGTTGGGTTCTTTTTAAAATTCCGAAATTCCTGAAAATGACATGAAGAACCTCATTGGTTGCTATGGACAACTATGTACAGTAACATGCAAATGAGCTGAAAAGAGTCACTTTGTTGCTAGAGAGAAGCGTCTAAAGGGGGGCATCAATTCTGACTATGTAGAGCTCCATTGCACCCAGGGCCATTGTTCTGGTGTCATTTTAAATCCCAGCCCCTGATGGACTTTTTCCATTTTGCTTTTCCATTCCCCACCTTCATAAATCCCTAACTTTTCATTTTTCCATGTACAGAGCTGTGCGGGGGCTTGTGTTCTGTGTAACACATTGTGCTTCCCACTGGGGGGATTTTTTATTCCATGCCGTGTACTGGGAAGATGGAAAGAAATTCGAAATGTGGCGAAACTGCCGAAAAAATGCATTTACTCCATATTCTCAGGGTTTTGTTTTTACAGATTTCAATGACACCTCCTGGGGTGCTGATACAATCTCAGAGATAGCAAATGTATACAAGTTTTATCAGGTTTGAGTAGATTTTAAAAAATGAAAATCTTTTGGATATAAAAAAAATGTCTTTGTTTCACATTCTTCTGGCGCCAATAACTTTTTTATACTTTGGTCTACAGAACTGTGTAAGGTGTCATTTTATATATATATATATATATATATATATATATATATATATATATACACACTATTTCTAGGCCCCACTACGGTACTTGAACCCTAGGGGGTCTGATCACTTACACAATATACAGAAATACTACAGTATCATCATGGCACCTGTGGCATCAACCTCCGATGATGTCACAGGGTCGGATCCAAGATAACAACGCTGTATCTTTAGTGCTGCCATCACATTTGAAGCAGCTAACAACCACTATATATGGAGAGGGCTCCGCCTATGAGCCCCTTGCATACATCCTTACAGACATGCATAGAAATACAAAATCTCAGCTTCAAAAACGCAAACAAAAGATTCTGCTTTTGCCAGTTAAAGATGTATTTGTAAATTGGACGTTTATCTGTATCTTTCATTTCTAACCATGTATCTAACTGCTTACAGCCGAAACAACTCTGATCCTGATGTGTTTTTAAAGCTGAGATTCGCTTCTTTAAAATTATACCAAGCTCAAGATATGGAGTCGTCCAAAGTGACCCTTCTCCATGAGCCTCTCAGCGTGACTTATCTCCTCAGATATCGGACACTGTGTATAATATACAGGATAGGGACTTTTATGTAGGGAAAGGAGGGATTTTTTAATATAAAATAAGATGCTGTTTGTTTATTGGTAAAACCTTCTATCTACCATATGGCAGGTGAGATGGCTCTCCCAGCGTATACAGGTCGTATGGCAGACTGGATCCATAACAAGGAGGACCCCTCCATATTTTGGACCACCATTATAACCTTGGCGCTGATTACCATATCCAGGTGAGAGACTGGAGTATATGACTTTGGGGTAGACCATGATTACAGCCCCTGTGCTATAGAGGCTTACATTACGAGTCCATTCTCACAGAACTCGTGTAGATGTTGATGTGTAACGTGGATTATTTGGTAGTCGCTGGTAACACCGATGCTTTGCTGACTTTCAGCGCTGTTACAGAATTCGTGTGTGACTGCATCTTCAACGTCACCATGAGCCTGGTCCACACCCAGAGCCAGGGGAAGCTCCTGTTCTCCATCTTGAAGCAGGACATCACGTTCTTCGACACCGTGCCTGCAGGTAATGAGAGCGAGCTCCTGGATCTACAATATCTACAAGTCTCCTGATGATGTCACTACTATTTCAGGTGACATCACATCGCGGGTGACTAGTGACATCACAGCAATGAGTGAAGCTCTCAGTCATACGCTCAGCCTGCTCATGTGGTACGCCATGCGCCTCGCCTTCCTCTTCATCTACATGGCCGGCTTGTCCCCGAAGCTGACGCTCTTCACCGTCCTCTGCCTCCTCATCATCACCATTGTACCTCGGCTATCGGGGACCTACAGCCAGGTAGGAGAAGCCTCATACACACTGACCTTACATGACCCTCAGTCACTGCAGATCCACCACCGACCACCATGACATAAAGACTAAATACACACGGACAGTGACCACACGAGGGGACACAGGATACAAAATATATAGAAAATTATTAGTTTTTATTTTTTGGATTCTGAACAAATATGAAAAAAAAATATTATATTCTGGGGTCCAGTTATGGCTCCAATGTCTGTTATTTCCATAGATATTTTTGGTGTGGATGTGGCCACTAGTAGATAGATGACAGATTGCACCAACATTATCACAGCGTCTGATGCTGAAAGGGATTCTGGGAATATGAACGTCTTATACAAAAACCTATAATGCTACAAATTAATGAATATAACAAAACCCAGTGTCATTAGTCACAAAATGGAGCTTTAGTAGTTTGATTTTATGAATCACAAAATTTTATGGCCTCTCTTAAGTAGGTGGAGTTATCACCAAGATGGCTGCCACTGGAAACTACAAGTCCCATGATCCCTCAGTTCTCAGTAACTCCTCCCCCTTCTTAGGCTCTGATGTAACAGACTGTCCTGCTCTGTCACCATAGTAATGATTTGTAACTGCCATCAGCATACACGGGCCATACTGGATGCACAGCAACCAACCGGCTACAGCCAAACCTAGTGGTGATCACATGACCTGCCCAGGCAGCTGCAGGACATGTTATGTGGACATGTGACCAGCGGCGTCTTCTGTCCTGCGTCTGCTCCGTGCAGAGGAAATCACTGGACTGATTAAATGGCCGGGAGCATTATAAGTCTCCATTACAGTCTATGTCAAGGGGAGCAACATTTTAAATAACAACTAATTACTTCTATTTTACTGACTCATTTGTATATGAATTATGCTGATTCCTGGAACACCCCTTGTAGTATAAGTCATCCTATTGGTTGGCTTAGTTTACTCTGGAAAAATGCACCATTTGGAGAATTTTCAGAACGTGCCCCTTTCCTTACTAAACCACGCCCCTTTTCGAGGCCACGCCCCCCATTTGTCACACTGGTTGCAAAGCGTTCAAAGTGCCTACAACCCTTGATAAAAGTCGCTCAGGGCATTTCATTAGTTTTGCATAAATGACGTTACAATTCATCATAAAAAGATTGATAACTCCGCCTCATTGTCTGTAGTGTAAGATTTGCGGAGATATTATTACAGATTAGTTCTAGACCAGTAAATGAAAAGCTTTGATTAAAGGGTTAATGAAAAGTTCTACATTTATTCAATATACTTTCCGTATCAATTCCTTGTGCTTTTCTAGGTCTCTGCCTCACATAGAGAGAGTAATCAGAGCTGTGTGCTATAACGAGCAGTGCACCTGTGTGACATCACATGACCAGGGATATAACGATCTGTGCACCTGTGTGACATTTCTTGACCAGGGATATAACGAGCCGTGCACCTGTGTGACATCACATAACCAGGGATGTAATGAGCAGTGCACCTGTGTGACATCACATGACCAGGGATATAACGAGCCGTGCACCTGTGTGACATCACATGACCAGGGATATAACGAGCCGTGCACCTGTGTGACATCACATAACCAGGGATGTAATGAGCAGTGCATCTGTGTGACATCACATGACCAGGGATATAACGAGCCGTGCACCTGTGTGACATCACATGACCAGGGATATAATGAGCCGTGCACCTGTGTGACATCACATGACCAGGGATATAACGATCTGTGCACCTGTGTGACATCACATGACCAGGGATATAACGAGCCGTGCACCTGTGTGACATTTCTTGACCAGGGATATAACGAGCCGTGCACCTGTGTGACATTTCTTGACCAGGGATATAACGAGCCGTGCACCTGTGTGACATCACATAACCAGGGATGTAATGAGCAGTGCACCTGTGTGACATCACATGACCAGGGATATAACGAGCCGTGCACCTGTGTGACATCACATGACCAGGGATATAACGAGCCGTGCACCTGTGTGACATCACATAACCAGGGATGTAATGAGCAGTGCACCTGTGTGACATCACATGACCAGGGATATAACGAGCCGTGCACCTGTGTGACATCACATGACCAGGGACATAATGAGCCGTGCACCTGTGTGACATCACATGACCAGGGATATAACGATCTGTGCACCTGTGTGACATCACATGACCAGGGATATAACGAGCCGTGCACCTGTGTGACATCACATGACCAGGGATATAACGAGCCGTGCACCTGTGTGACATCACATGACCAGGGATATAACGAGCCGTGCACCTGTGTGACATCACATGACCAGGGATATAACGAGCCGTGCACCTGTGTGACATCACATGACCAGGGATATAACGAGCCGTGCACCTGTGTGACATCACATGACCAGGGATATAATGAGCCGTGCACCTGTGTGACATCACATGACCAGGGATATAACGAGCCGTGCACCTGTGTGACATCACATGACCAGGGATATAACGAGCCGTGCACCTGTGTGACATCACATGACCAAGGATATAACGAGCCGTGCACCTGTGTGACATCACATGACCAGGGATATAACGAGCCGTGCACCTGTGTGACATCACATGACCAGGGATATAACGAGCCGTGCACCTGTGTGACATCACATGACCAGGGATATAACGAGCCGTGCACCTGTGTGACATCACATGACCAGGGATATAACGAGCCGTGCACCTGTGTGACATCACATGACCAGGGATATAACGAGCCGTGCACCTGTGTGACATCACATGACAAAGGAATATAACGAGCCGTGCACCTGTGTGACATCACATGACCAGGGATATATGAGCTGTGCACCTGTGTGACATCACATGACCAGGGATGTAATGAGCAGTGCACCTGTGTGACATCACATGACCAGGGATATAACGAGCCGTGCACCTGTGTGACATCACATGACCAGGGATATAATGAGCCGTGCACCTGTGTGACATCACATGACCAGGGATATAACGAGCCGTGCACCTGTGTGACATCACATGACCAGGGATATAACGAGCCGTGCACCTGTGTGACATCACATGACCAGGGATATAACGAGCCGTGCACCTGTGTGACATCACATGACCAGGGATATAACGAGCCGTGCACCTGTGTGACATCACATGACCAGGGATATAACGAGCCGTGCACCTGTGTGACATCACATGACCAGGGATGTAATGAGCAGTGCACCTGTGTGACATCACATGACCAGGGATATAACGAGCCGTGCACCTGTGTGACATCACATGACCAGGGATATATGAGCTGTGCACCTGTGTGACATCACATGACCAGGGATGTAATGAGCAGTGCACCTGTGTGACATCACATGACCAGGGATATAACGAGCCGTGCACCTGTGTGACATCACATGACCAGGGATATATGAGCCGTGCACCTGTGTGACATCACATGACCAGGGATATAACGAGCCGTGCACCTGTGTGACATCACATGACCAGGGATATATGAGCTGTGCACCTGTGTGACATCACATGACCAGGGATATAACGAGCCGTGCACCTGTGTGACATCACATGACCAGGGATATAACGAGCCGTGCACCTGTGTGACATCACATGACCAGGGATATAATGAGCCGGGCACCTGTGTGACATCACATAACCAGGGATGTAATGAGCAGTGCACCTGTGTGACATCACATGACCAGGGATATAACGAGCCGTGCACCTGTGTGACATCACATGACCAGGACTTGACCAAATTCACAGATGTTGGAGGAATTATTGATGGACTATAGAAGTGACAGAAGAGATTAGGGCACAGAAGGTTCACTTCTCACATTATCCCTGCTGCTCCTCAGTTTGGGGACTATCGTGGCCATGCTGCCCCTGGGTGACTTGTAGTTATATTCGTCTCCACATAGAGTCTGGCTGTGAAGATCCAGGGATCCCTCTGTGAAGTCAACCAGGTGGCCATGGAGACCTTCTCCAACATGAAAACCGTCCGCAGCTTTGCCAATGAGGAGGGTGAGTGTCAGCGCTACGAAGGAAAACTGGACGCCACCTACCAACTCAACAAGACGGAGGCTTTGGCTTATGGCTGGACCCTGGTGGCCAACAGTGTAAGTAAGACATCCAGAAGATAATGGTCCATGGTATAATGACATAGAACCTTGAGTCCATCCTCGTGATACTGAACACGAGCGGCTCCATTCTTGCAGTTTTCGGGCCTCGCGCTGAAGGTGGGAATACTATATTTTGGTGGACGCTTAGTGACCAATGAGGAGGTCAGCGGAGGAGAACTGGTTTCATTTGTCCTGTATGAACTCCAGTTTGCATCAGCTGTAGAGGTAAGAAGCCGGACCTTGTAGTCAGCACCATATATACAGATCAGAACCAGCTCCATTGGGCTCCATCCGATGCTGGTTATGTGATTCCCACTTCTCATAGAGGTGAATGGGAAAGACTTTGGGGGCTAAGGAATTAGTGTAACTCGTTGTTCCATATCTGGAGACACCACAGTGTGGCCAAGATTTGGCTATTCTCATCTTATACGCGATTGACTCCGATGGGAATATCCCTTTAAATCATGAATGAAATCTGGAGATTGTGTTATAACGACCTCATTGAGAACCTTATAATATCTTTAGACACTTTTAAGAACCTACCCAGAGGTGAGGAAAGCCGTGGGATCTTCTCAAAAAGTCTTCGAGTACATGGACAGAACTCCACAAAAGCCACCACCAGGCCACCTGGCTCCCAGCATCCTCCAGGGGCATATTCAATTCCAAAATGTCACATTTTCATACCCAAAACGAGCCGACGTTCCAGCTCTGCAGGTGCAGTGTCTCCGTAACCTGATGTGTAAGGCCAATAAATCAGTAGGGACCTCAGAAGCTAATGTCTGTCTGGATCCATAGGACGTCTCATTCGATATAAAGCCCGGGGTGGTGACCGCTCTGGTGGGACCTTGTGATGCCGGGAAGTCCACGATTGTGAATCTGCTGCTCCGATTATATGAACCACAGTCAGGAAGGATCCTTCTGGATAATAGACCATTAGCAGATTACGAGAACCAGTACTATCGACGAAAGGTCAGTAGTAGAAAGGCCGTTTTAAAGGGGTTGTCCTAATTTTAAATTTAATACCTTGTCCACATGCAACCAAAACGCCACGTGTGAACGTGGTCTGACAGCTGCCTTTCAGAATAAGTTCCCTCTGGAAAGCTGGGTGGTGTCTTCTGGACCTGAGTTAGCTGCTGAGGGCGGCGTCCAGGAACTCCTTTATATATCTGCCCGGTTCTCAGGTTGCTAGTTTTTACTTGTCTCCTGGCACTTGTTGTCCTACTGCTTTTGCTCTTTCTTACTGTGTATTCAGACCCCTGCTATGCTTCTGATTAATCTCTTGTCTCTCGGTTTTTGTACCTCGCCGCCCTCTTGGTTTGTCTGTTTGTTTTCTGTTGTTTGTCCGGCTGTGTTTGCTGTTGTCTTTTCTGAGCACCTACTTGGAGTAGGGATTGCCTTGTAGTTGTAATCTGTGATTAGCACAGCCTGGGCAATCAGGTAAGGAATTTAGGGGCCTGCACCCCTTTCTCTATCATGACGCGGGTACAAAGTGATTATATCCCAATGTTTTTGTTTTCTTTGTCTCCTTGAAGGTTTCGGTGGTGACCCAAGTGCCCGTCCTCTCCTCACGCACCATTAAGGACAACATTTCATATGGGTTGGGAGAAACGAGCCTGGAATCTGTGCAGGAGGCGGCAAAGGCATCGGACGCTCATGAATTCATCCTGCAGAGGCCCCAAGGTTATCAGACAGGTAGAATATAGAACAACTTACAGATGTAACATAATAAACATCACATGATAAACAGACAGTAAACGTGTAATACACAATCTCCTCTTAGGGGCCGGGCAGAGGGGAGAGCTTCTCTCTGGAGGTCAGAAGCAGCGAGTGGCGCTGGCCCGAGCGCTGCTCCGAGACCCCAAGGTCCTCATCCTAGATGATGCCACCAGTTCACTGGATACAGACACTGAGCTTAAGGTAAGTACAGGAGAACGACCTCTGGGGCCACTGTCCATAGGGGCTCATGCACTTGATTTTGTTCATTTCTACTCTTAGATACAGAAGACTCTGTACAGCAACGCCCGGCGCCAGACGGTGCTGCTCATATCTCACAGGATGAACGTGATAGAGAAGGCCGACCACATCCTGGTGCTGGAGGGCGGCCAAATCATCGAGTCCGGAAATCATGAACAGCTATTGGCCGAAAGAGGAAGCTACTGGAGACTCCGAAACAGGCAGCAAAGCAGCTTCCAACGCGGAGAAGAGCAGCAGATGATGTGATCCCATGGGAGGAGGGGCATAGATGTAGGGAGGAGGGGCATAGATGTAGGGAGGAGGGGCATAGATGTAGGGAGGAGGGGCAGAGCTGTAGGGAGGAGGGGCAGAGCTGTAGGGAGGAGGGACATAGTTTTAGGGAAGAGGGGCAGAGCTTTAGGGAGGAGGGGCAGAGCTTTAGGGAGGAGAGGCAGAGCTTTAGGGAGGAGGGGCAGAGCTGTAGGGAGGAGGGGCAGAGCTTTAGGGAGGAGGGGCAGAGTTTTAGGGAGGAGGGGCAGAGCTGTAGGGAGGAGGGGCAGAGCTGTAGGGAGGAGGGACATAGTTTTAGGGAGGAAGGGCAAAGCTTTAGGGAAGGGGGGCAGAGCTTTAGGGAGGAGGGGCAGAGCTGTAGCGAGGAGGGGCAGAGCTGTAGGGAGGAGGGTGATTGCTTTAAGGAGGAGGGGCAGTGCTGTAGGGAGGAGGGGCATAGCTGTAGGGAGGAGGGGGATTGCTTTAAGTAGGAGGGGCATAGCTGTAGGTAGGAGGGGCATAGCTGCAGCCTTAACCAATGATTAACCAATAACCAGGTGTGTCTGTGGATGATGCAGCCAAGGTGTAGTCACAGATATAATATTTGCCTTGTGGTGTTAAGCTTAAAAGCAGCCAAGGAACAGATAACATCCTCTGTAGGTACTGACTATATATTATTCTTTAGCTCTTACCTGGAGGGTCACTTTAAAGAGATTTTATTTCTCTGTTCACCGAATAACTACACACACAAAGCAGACGCCATTAATGTATTTATGTTACTGTTATTTTTATTCTATTTTGTCTGTATAGTAAATGTTCTCAGAGTTCATGTATTTGCCTTATCCGCTCTTTGGGCCATTACTGTCAATTCCTCTTAAAGTGAATAAATCCGGGATATAGATGTGGCCTGGCGGCTGTATATATCCACAGATACAGATATCTCGGCTACATTCACACGAATGTATGGGGGACGTATATACGGCAAATATACGTCCCCCATACACTTCAATGGCCTTGCGGCGCGGTATGGTGCAACACATGTGCGACACTGTACCGTTCCGTAGCCCGTAGAAAGATAGGACAAGGAATACGGCGCCGTGCCCTGTTTTCTCCTATGGTGAGGGGCGGGGGTGAGCAGCGCTCTCCCCTCCTCCTCTCCCTCGGTGCCGATGTATGCCCGCCGTGCTACGGTGCGGCGGGCATACATCGTGTGCATGTAGAATACTGCAGATTTCTCAAACCACTAGAACTCTATAGAGTTGGACACATTTACACGTCAGTATCTTGTCAGTATTTGTCATCAGTGTTTCTAACACAATTTCATTAGTTTAGCCCTGGAAGACACAAATTATAATGGGAAGATTTGTGCCAGGTTCTCGCTTTGGCTCATTACATGGGACCTCGCTAGGGAATATTTGGGCTCAGATTTTTCGCATGTTGCACTTGAATATAATGGATGGTAACTCAGTATAACTAGGGAAGGGATGTGTCGGTCTGGTTGGACCTAGTACCTTGTGGTTATTAAAGATGTTGTTTTATGAAATATCAGTATTCCTCGTGTGTCCTTTGTTACAACTTTATGTTGTTCTGTACTAATTCATAACTTCTATCTCTCTATCTGTACATATTCATTTATATTAATCAGCAAATAAACCAGTGCCCGGAGCTTCAAGTCTTGGGTTTCCATGGCCGAGCGTCCTTGTGCCGGGGTAACACTGCCAGGGGCAATGCTGAGGACTGGATGAAGGGTGTAAAGGATTTACTAAGACTGATCCATTGATTTCTATGGGTCTGTTCACATGTCCGCTTTTTCACAGATTAGCCGAACCTGCAGCAGGCAGTATTTTTTTCCCACATGCAGATCACGGACCTTCATAGAAGTCAATTAATCCCCCCAAAAATAGGGGCGGCACCTGGATGACATCACTATGAGGTCCGTTTTTTTCTCCAGTGTTTCCAGGGAAGATCAAAAAATAGATTAGAAACCAATCCGGATGACAAACAATGACATACGGATGTGAATAAATCGATGCGGTCACAATACGGACATCACACTTACCCATTTATTTTGCAGACTTGCAGTGGACATGTCCATCTGAATGAGCCCCTCAGAGCATAGTCCTATACATTGACATATGTAGCTGTAGGACGGTGGCACAAGGATCAAATGTTACTGGTCCCTAAACATCTCCTGCCTAACCCTGCGAGTAAGAGGAGTGAGACTTCTTACCGCTCTGTTTCGATGTGTTAAGGTCCCGTCTTACCATTGAGCTAAAAGTGGAATTATTTTCCTTATCCCATCCGGGAAAACTTACTTGCAAAAGTGATTTCACTGGAAAGGATAAAATCTGCTCCGATAATCCATAAAATGGACATATTACAGATTTACAAACCTGTGCGGGAATATGAAGCTGCTCAGATCTCACGTATCCGGGTCTCGTCATCCGGACAGAAGATCTGCTGCGTTTCCCTGTATATGTATCATACGAGCACAATCCAGTCCCATCTCTGGTTATCCAGTGACCCGGACACATTGACGACAGACGTGACCAGAAGATGTTTTATTTTCAGTAAATGAATGGCAGGAGATACAGACATGAGTGAGATACGGAGACGCCTCGTACAGTCCCCGGCCGGGGGTCTCATCCTCCGTTACTTCAGCTTCTCCGTCGTGTATTGGTGCAGCAGGTCACTAACATCAAACTGACCGACCTTCATCCATCCATCTTCCCGCATGTGATACACTGCAAGGAACACATCATCCCCTGAGTATCTGGGAATTCACAAAGGAAAATCCTCCAAACTCTACTAAACTCTTACCCAAGAAATCTGTGGCACGTATAGACATATAGGGGCATATTTATCATACGCTGGCGCTCGTGCAGATTGTGGCACATCGGCGCCAGCTTGCATGCAACAGAAATCGGGGCCGTGGATGTTGGATAAACCGACTGATTCTAAAAAACCGCCAAATTTAAAAAACCAAATTGTGTCGCAAGATCAAGCACTCACATGCACCGGGAAGAAGAAGGTGAACTCCGGGGACCTGAGCGGGGAAGCGACACAGGAAGGAAATTGGGCGCACGATCTTAGTAAATCGCGGCAGCTCCGAATCCTTGAAGGACAGCGCACCGCAGGATCACGACTGGACTGGGTAAGTAAATCTGCTCCAATAATATGTAAAATAATCCTTCAGTGAATAACTTACTGTTCACCACTCCTCCGGAATAGGCATCTCGGTGTGTGGCGTAGCTGATTGCTCTACGTCCCAAGTCATAGGCCTCCTCCGGACTCAGGTCATACCGGTATCCGCTATCCAAAACTCCATAGGCGTAAGAATTTCCCGATCCAGTTGAAAAAATATTGCCGGATAACCTTGTCCCATTTTCATCAACATAATATAACCCGGGACCCTGAAGAGGGAACAGGATAACGGATACTGACATTAATACATGGAGACACAAGATTATGAACATGTGAAGCAACGTACAACACAATGCTGAAGAATCACTTTCCTCATTCAAAGTAATAAACAATTTTTGCCTCTAAACTGAGTTTTTCAGCCTCTTGTGTGTTGAAACAGAAGGAACTGCCCCTCCTCCCCTCTGACTACAGGGACAGTCTCCTCTCAGCACTCTCACTACTCCTGGGATGTCTATAAATATAACAAGCAGATTTTATAATAAGTCTCAGAAAGACTTTGTGGGTATCAGGGAGCGGAGGGGGGAATTGGGAGCGGTTGGGGGGGAGCCGGGGGGAAAGCCTGGAGCGGAGGTATGTGGGAGAGAGTCGGAGTCGGCCAGAGGGCGGGCAGGAGTGTGGTGCCGGGACGGAGGGCTGGAACGCAGTGCTGGCTGGCGTGGGGCGGGAGCACCATTCCGCCCCCTATTCCAGCAGGAGGCGCGCCGCCTGAGGCGAGTTTCTCAACTCGCCTCATGGAAAGTGCGCCCCTGCCGCTAGACATCTGAGAAACATTTCACAAATTGCCTGTAATAGTTATCGGCATTTCAGGAGGAGTGTGAGTGCTGAGAGGAGACTGTCCCCATGTATAGAAAAGAGGTGGAGAAGCTTCTTGTTCAGAAGAGACTGAAAAACCCATGTTGGTCGTCTACATTTTGAGAAAAGTGTTTATGTGTTACCTTTTTGTCCCAGCCGCAGATCATGCTGCCCACGCTGAGTCCAGTCCCGCGATACTGAAGCATCATGTTACACAGGAGCTTAGAGGCGGCCGACACGGAGATTCTCTCATTGTTCCGCAGATAATACAAGCTGCAAAGTGCGAGGCAGAGGGGAGCAAAGATCAGAACCAGAGATGAGGACGTAATGGGGCAGATTATCCGTCAGGTGAACCTTCATCAATCAGAGAGAACAAGACCCCCGGGGAGAGGGGATAACAATCAAACCGTGTGAATAAGCGCATTGTACATCTGACCTGCACTCCTTGGCCAGTAATCTCTCCCAGTACTGACAGTCGGCAGCGCTCCCGGACATGGTACCCAGCAGGTAAGGGTTAATCTCAATCACCTTATTGCATTTCATTGCGGCTGGTGAAATACAAAGCACAAGATTAAAACATTGACAGCACAGTAAAATATTTATATATTATATATATATATATTATAGTAAAATATTGGGGGTCATTTACTAAGGGCCCAAATCTCATTTTTACGGCGTGTTACCCGAATTTTTCCGTTTTGCACCGATTTTCCCTGTATTGCCCCGGGTTTTTGCCGCACGCGATCGGATTCTGGTGCACTGGAGGAACTACCTTAGTGAATCCCAGCCGGACCCGAATCCACCGCAGAGAACGCGAATGGACCGGGTAAGTAAATCTGCCCCAATGTGACATAACATGATACATTGGGGCAGATTTACTTACCCGGTCCATTCACGATCCAGCGGCGCGTTCTCTGCGGTGGATTCGGGTCTTCCAGCGATTCACTAAGGTAGTTCCTCCGCCGTCCACCAGGTGTCGCTGCTGCGCTGAAGTCCACCGAGGTCCGCCGGAGTGCACCTGGTGAAGGTAAGTGCGTGTCCAGCGACACTTTTTTTTTTTAAATGTGGCGTTTTTTTCCGAATCCGTCGGGTTTTCGTTCGGCCACGCCCCCCGATTTCCATTGCGCGCATGCCAGTGCCGATGCACCACAATCCGATCGCATGCGCCAAAATCCCGGGGCAATTCAGGGAAAATCGCTGCAAAACGGAAAAATTCGGGTAACACCTCGGGAAAACGCGATTCGGGCCCTTAGTAAATGACCCCCATTGTATCCAGAAACCACTTATCATAATTACATTATCTACATTCATCTACGGTAAATCTAAACTTCTGAAGACTTTTTAGAAAACTATTTTTAATCTAATTTTTCTAATTTTCTAAAACTTAAAACTTACCAGCAGGACATCCCCTAACAATGTGCCGGGAGGCTGATACATAAGGGGCAGATTTATTGAACATTTTGAGCCATAAATACATTTATTAAATGGACTTTGTCACCAGATTTTATCACATTAAACTACTAACCCCCTCAGGGAGGGAAATCTAAAAAGGAACCTATCAGCAGGATCTAAACTTATGTGAAATTATCGGCAGAGGCTACTGGGGCCTGGAGTCGCCTGTCCAGGCTGTGGGAGCAAAGGCTGCTCCGTACCCCAGGATAGGGAGTATTATAGGGGTAAGGAAACATAGTTTAGGGCTTAGAGTGTTAGTAGGGACCTATCAGCAGACCTACCTTAATAGCTAGACTTCTCATGGTAGGTTTCCTTTACTCTATTCCAAAGATTTGTGTCAATGAGCAGAGAAGAGTCATATTTTACATGAAAATAGTCAAGTTTAGAGGCTGCAGGGAGAGAGTCACTTCAACATTAGTTCTATAGAACCTGGAAAATGCTGCCGGTGTCATATTAAAGATAAGAATCTCATCTTTCAGATCACATCAGGTTTCTTGTTCTGTGATCTACAGAACCGGAGACAGTGAAACATATACTGTAGTTGGTAATGTAAACTGCAGATAAAGATACTGCTCCCGGATTTCTCTTTAACTGTTTGCATCTCACCTGATGTAATCTAAAATATAAGATAACACCAGCATCATGTTTGTAGGTGCTATAGAGCTGAAGATGGGAACGTAATTTCAGATGTCCCTGTCAGCCTCTAAACTTGACTCATTTGAGGTAAAGTTGACTCTTCTCAGCTATTTTTTACATGACTGCGGAGAACAGGTGAGATTTCACATAAAAGAGGGAATTATAGAAGGGACATTTCATCCCTTACCTGAGGGGGTTGGTAGATCAATGGGGTAAAATCTGGCGACTCTTTAAAGGTTTTAGGCAAGTTTTAGACACTTTTCAAACTAATACAACAAAAGGGGCATCGCCTGCACAGGGAAAGGTCAGTGTACCAAAAATTATGCAAATGCAATCAAATTTTTATGCACAGTTTTTTGGAGTAAAGTAGATGAACTGAAAGATGGTGCAAAGTACAACTAGAGAGTCTTGTACTCCGCCATGTGCTCGAGGTCTTACTGTGTTTTAGGCCCCTTTCACATAACCAGATCTGGCGCCGCATGCTACCCACATGAATCACACAGCCGCCATAGAAGTGCCTTGTGCCTTGTGGTGCGGTACAGTGAGCACAAACCTACCTTTTGCTGTAGGTAAGTCCAGGCTGCACGGCTTCCTATGGAGAGGGGAGGGGTGAGGAGCGCTTCCCCCTTCCCTTCTCCAGCTGAATCTATGCTTCGCCTGGATGCTACATTTTTGAGAAATCTCCCCCCACACAGACCTAAAACATTACTTTCACATCCTTAACATATAATCTAAATCTACAAATAATCATTATTCAGCCAGGAACTCACACACATAACTCCCGGCCGAGGCTCGTGAATCTACTGCCACTATCACCCCGTGCTGGAACCTGAAGGCCAGGGTGGTGGTCCCGTGCCACGGCTCAATCTTCACACCATCAACTCCTTCCTCCAGGCCACGGAAAAACTTTGCAGGCTGCAAAAATTTTTTAAAACATAATTTTTTTTTTTAATATTGACAGTTAGGACTATATTCAACACAACACAATGCAACACAACACAACAAAACACAACACAACACAATACAAAACAACACAACAAAACACAACACAATACAATACAACGCAATACAACACAATACAACAGGATACAACACACTATAACACAATACAACACAACACAACACAATATAACACAACACAATGCAATACAATACAACTCAACACAATGCAACACAACAAAACACAACACAATACAACGCAATACAACACAATACAATACAATACAACACAATACAACACAATACAACACAATACAACACAATACAATACAACAGGATACAACACACAATAACACAACACAATAGAACATAATACAACACAACACAATGCAACTCAACACAATACAACACAACAAAACACAACACAATACAATACAACGCAATACAACACTATACAATACAATACAACACAATACAACACTATACAACACAATACAACACAATACAACACAATACAACAAAACACAACACAATACAAATACAACGCAATACAACACTATACAATACAATACTATACAATACAATACAACACAATACAACACTATACAACACAATACAACACAATACAACACAACAAAACACAACACAATACAATACAACGCAATACAACACTATACAATACAACACTATACAATACAATACAACACAATACAACACTATACAACACAATACAACACAATACAACACAACACAATACAATACAACAGGATACAACACACTATAACACAATACAATACAACACAACACAACATAACACAACACAATACAATACAACACAACACAATACAACACTGTACAACACAACACAATACAACACAACACAATACAACACAATATAATACAACAGGATACAACACAATATAACACAACACAATACAACACAATATAATACAACAGGATACAACACAATATAACACAACACAATACAACACAACACAATAAAACACAACTGTACTGATCCCCTAGGGGGGGAATTATTTTGTACATAGTGTTCTGGTGATGGTTACACAGTTCGGCTATATTCACACTAACGTGGGCGCCGGGGAGAGGAGGAGGGGGTGAGCGCCTGCCCCTCCATAGAGATGTATGGCGCACGGCGCTGTATTCCGGGGAGAGATAGGACATGTACACGGAACGGTACAGTGCTACGCTCCCGTACGACGCCATGCGCCCATTGCCGTATGTGTGACGTATATATACGCTGTATATACGTCGGTCATATATACGTCCCTCATACGGCAGTGTGAATGTAGCCTTAGAGACAGGTTATAACGATACAAATACGTAAATACTACGAGAGGCGTCTTCTTACACGCTGCTGGTTCCTTGGAAACATTGTTGCAGGACGTTGCGACACATCACATGACATATGGGAAGCAATTACAGTACAAATATACATATATATTATATATCCATGTGTCTCACCTGCAGTCCCGGGGGCACGGCCAGCTCCGTGTTGTATGAGCTGAAGGACACGGTGGGGGAGATCTTACCGCCACTGAGGGGCGACATCCAGTCCCTGCTGTCTGGGGGTCCGCAGAGCTCGAGGAGAGCCATATTTCAGGATGTGTAGTGATCAGGGCAGGATAGATGGAGGCTTCTGGTTTGGGCTGTTCCTCTCCTCTGCCTCTCTATGTTCCTCTGTGTTTGTTTTCTTTGTCTCCCGTTTTCTCTGCCGATGTTCTCTCCGGTAAATTACAGGTTAATCTCTAGTTTTCTGGATATTTTCCTGTTTTATGTCTTTTCTGTGTGAGGTTGGAAGCTGCAGTTTTATGTCTGAGCCGATAAGAGAGAAAGTGAAAGTGCATTTGTCGTCTGAAATCCGTGAGGCACAAAACTGAAAGAAGACGAGTCAATTTCCTTCACGGTTGATTGTGCAGAAACAATGTTTAGAGGAAATTGTCATTGGTGTCTACGAGGAAGAACACTGGGGGTCATTTACTAAGGGCCCGATTCGCGTTTTCCCGACGTGTTACCCGAATATTTACGATTTGCGCCGATTTTCCCTGAATTGCCCTAGGTTTTTGGCGGACGCGATCAGATTGTGGCGCATCGGCGCCGGCGTGCACAGGCCGGAAATCGGGGGGCGTGGCCAAACAAAAACCCGACGGAAACTGCCCCACAGTCTCTGTTCTCTAACCATTTGGTCATTTATGTATGCAACAGTTTTTATATTAGGGAAGACTCAGACCCACCTGTAACCCCCCCACGCCCCCCAAGGGGCAAACATCGTACGGCTACTTACCAATATACCTGATCCCAAGTCACAAATTCCTAAAGTGCCTCGGACATTTCTTCCCAGACTTTCTCATCCGGGTCCCTGTCAGTAACCTGCTGACTGGATCTTGCATTCATTTTAAAGGGCATCTACCACCAGGATGAAATGAGCCTAAGGGGCTCCAGGCTCCATAAACAGCGATGGAGTCTGGAGCCCCTCGGGCTCATTTGCATACAGTCCTTCATCCTGGTGGTGGATGCCCTTTAAACCCGGCGTTTCTTCTGCTCCGGTCCTTATCGTGGGAGCAGCTCTGGATCTCTGGCTGTCAGACACGGCTGCAGACTCTAGGGAGAAGCCATTTATTACCGCTTCTGCCTTCTCCTTTCGTCACTGCATAGCGCTGTAGTATGCCGGGTATTTTGGGACACGGGGCTGCTTGACAAGTCTTCTCCAGGCTGTTCTGATGATCGCTGATTGACATCACATGGTCAGGCATCATCTAAGACTACATGCACACAGCCATTGGGGGACATTTACTATGGCGTTTCCGCCAGTTTTGTGGCGCTCTCACCACATGTTCTGCTCTCAGACCTATTTATTAGCTGTCGGGGACAGAAAAAATGACTTTTTCCGTCTGCTCCGACTCTTCTCCGAAAAGGGGCGTGGCTTTGGCGGAGTGGAAACTCAGACAGAATTAATATGTGTCGCAGCCCTTTTTGGGCGCTGTAAACTGGCGGAAAGTAGACCAAAAGAAAACTGGTCTAGCAGGGACTGTTGGACACATTTCTGGTGCTTGGGACAGATTTTGGTCCCAGGGACAGAAAATGGGCTCGGGGACAGAAATGTCTCTGCACAGCTCTACAATATTAAATGTGTGTCTTCTTTCCCAGAGCAGGTCGGTAACAAAGCCAATGCAGACACCGACACTTTAAGTAAATGTCCCCCATTGTCTCTGGACGCGTGGCAGCCGGTTGTTGCACATATTCACATTACTTATGATGGTCTCACAGCCCGGTGTATGATACAGGGTCACACTGGCCGCACCTCTGCTGGTCTGTCATGTGTCCACAGGACTAATATATCATCATAACCTTCAACAGTTGCCACCCAAAATTTCACAGACCATGAAAAACGGTTCAGACTGGGACATGTTCTACATTTTAGAGAAATGGGCCAACCCTAAATTAAAAAATCTGTGTATACTGACACATTACAAAGCATTACATTTATCTAAGCCATGTGCTGTCCATGTGCTGTCCATGTGCTGTCCATGAGCTGTCCACTTGCTGTCCACGTGCTGTCCACGTGCTGTCCACGTGCTGTCCACAAGCTGTCCACGTGCTGTCCATGAGCTGTCCACCTGCTGTCCACGTGCTGTCCACGAGCTGTCCACGTGCTGTCCACATGCTGTCCACGTGCTGTCCACGAACTGTCCATGAGCTGTCCATGTGCTGTCCATGAGCTGTCCATGAGCTGTCCATGTGCTGTCCATGTGCTGTCCATGTGCTGTCCATGAGCTGTCCGTGCGCTGTCCATGTGCTGTCCATGTGCTGTCATGTTTTTGTGTCAGTAAGGCCAGACAGTACTGCAGTGTCCATGTTAGGACATGGTCACAAGACCATGTAATCATATACATACATGTAGATCATGCAATGGCATATTTGATACCTAACACTGACACCTGAGTCTGACACCTGAGCCTGACACCTGAGCCTGGCACCTGAGTCTGACACCTGAGCTTGACATGTGAGCCTGACACCTGAGCCTGGCACCTGAGCCTGACACCTGAGCCTGACACCTGAGCCTGGCACCTGAGCCTGACATGTGAGTCTGACACCTGAGTCTGACATCTGATAATTTAATGTAGAACATCGGCGGCTCGTTCCCGATCTCAGGCATTTCCATAGAAACGCCGATGCGATCGGGCCGAGGCCCGCCCCAGTGGGTGCGGCTTTGTCTGCGTTTGCGTTTTCAAACGCAGAGAAAGCGATGCTTGTGGCACCAGCTGTAACAGTTATCACAGGCGTCTGTCATGAAGCTTTAGTGTTACTCCTGGTTCTTATGACAACCCAACATTTTTCTAAATCCAATTGTATTTGTCTGGAGTTACAATTGTAAAATATACAGTTCCGACTTCCATACAAACAAAGCTTTAGGATTTCTGGTGCCCGTTCTCCATGAATCTGGCGCCCCCTTCACTCCCCGATAGAGGGCAGCACTTTTTTGGTGCATTCTGCGTGATAAATCGGGCGCACGGTCCGGATCGCACTTTTCAGTGACAAGTTAATAGATGAAAGTTAAAGAGTTCAAAAGTTCTAAGTTACATAAAGCAACGATTGTCAGATTACCAATAAGGGGCTGAGCCTGAAGCTATAAGCGGCTGCTTCCTGAAGGGGTTAATGAGCACATTTAAGAAAACCTTTTTCTCCCTTCCTGTGTTACACCATGTGCAGAGACATGAGCTGTGACCGGCCGGCCCTCATAGGGTTAACCTCTGTAAGGGATAAGTGAGCGCGTGACGCTGCTATAACCCGGATCATCGTTATTGGCGCCTGTTCAGACGGTTGGAACAGGAAAGTCCCTGATCTTGTTTTTCTCATCGTGATTCACACAGCGGCCAATGGAAATTCAGAGACCATGATGCATCAGCTGTTACCAGGTAGAAGTCGTCAGCAAAGGTTACAGAAATGGGAATACACAGCTCTGTACTGTGAGCTGCAGTATTAGAGGGGGGGCTCTGGGGGGAGCTCTGGGGGGGGGGCTCCAGGGGGGGCTCTGGGGGGGCCCTGGGGGGGGCTCCAGGGGGGGCTCTGGGGGGGGCTCTGGGGAGTGCTCCAGGGGGGGCTCTGGGGGGGGGGGGCCCAGGGGGGGCTCTGGGGGGGGGCTCCTGGGGGGGCTCTGGAGGGGGGAGGTTCCTGGGAGGATTGGGGGCTCCGGTATAAGATGCTCAGTAAATCATTACATTCCCACATAATAAAACCTGTGAAACACGCGGCTGAGCTGCACTGGAGTGACCCCACTTTTTACACGACTTGACTGAGACGCAAGAAGTTTTTGTTCTTCTGAAATCCATTACAAACAGCTGAGGAGGGGGGATTTGCCTAATTAGATTACTGTTAAAATTTGCACTTACAAAACGCAGTGTAAATGCGATGTTAACGCATGTGTTAACATGGAGTTTATGTTTGCGTTTTGCTAACACTCTGTTAACGCTGTGTTTACACTGCGTTTTGTAAATGCAAATGTTAATAGGAATGTAATTAGGCAAATCACCTCATCTCAGCTGTTGTAATGCGTTTCAAAACACAACCAAAACGCCACGCGTGTCTTCGCCCTCAGGCTGCATTCATACACATGTATGGGGGACATATATACGGCCCCCATACACTTCTATGGGCTCACTGCATGGCACGTGTGCTGCACCGTACTGCTCCATAGCCCTGGAAGAGATAGCACATGTCCTATCTTTCCCGTATTACGGCGCCGTGGCCCATATGTTCCTATGGAGAGAGGCAGCGCTCACCTCCTCCTCCTCTCCCCGCGCTGCTGTGTGCCCGCCATGCTACGGTGCGGCAGTGTGCATGTAGCCTAAAAGTAAGCAGTTCTGTCTTGGTTTGGGGCAGCAGAGGTCACAGGCAGAAGCTACTCTACATTTTCTGACTGACAGTAATAGCTGGGGCAGAGATGAGCCCAGCTACAGAAGTCCCCATAATAAGAGGGGTCCCCCAGTCACTAACCGGAGGACACATGGTCACAGCCCCAGTCCCTAGTAATAATTTGACAGTAAGTCCTAAACTTAGCCCCCAAAATTGACAGCTGCCTATTGCCTCAGCGTGTCCTAGTGACACAAGACAACTGGAAGACAATCCCTCCCTAGGACTCTGTGCAGACACAAATCAGGACAAACAGAAAACACAACCGGGTCAGCACCTGTGAGAGCAAACAATGATAGGATCGATATTGAAAGAAAAGTCACAGGCACAAGCCAAGGGTCAAAAACCAGAAGATGAGCAAAATAATCAGAACAAATGTGAATAGAGTCAGATATAACCCTTACAAGCCAAAGGTGACTGTGGAGTGATGGGTGTGATTCAAGGTCGGCCACCTACTAGAGCCCCGTTCACACAAGTGAATAACAGCAAAAGTCAGTGGGGGTCATTTACTAAGGGCCTGATTCGCACTTTCCCGACGTGTTACCCGAATATTTCCGATTTGCACCGATTTTCCCTGAATTGCCCCGGGATTTTGGCGCATTTTGGCCCAATGGGGCACATTTACTTACCCGGTCCATTCGCGATCCAGCGGCGCGTTCTCTGCGGTGAATTCGGGTCCGGCTGGGATTCATTAAGGCAGTTCCTCCGACGTCCACCAGGTGGTGCTGCTGCACTGAAGAGCATCGGAACGCACTCAAGTTCACCGGCCTATTCCTAGTGAAGGTAAGTGCAAGCTCCGCTACACTTTTTTTTTTTTTAAATGCGGCAGTTTTTCCGAATCCGTCGGGTTTTCGTTCGGCCACGCCCCCCCACCATTTCCGTCGCGTGCATGCCAGCGCCGATGCGCCACAATCCAATCACGTGTGCCAAAATCCCGGGGCAATACAGGGAAAAATTGGCGCAAATCGGAAATATTTGGGTAACACATCGGGAAAACACGAATCGGGCCCTTAGTAAATGACCCCCAATGTCTCCACAACCTTCTATTGGTAAGTGAGAAAGATGCCGACACAGACTTGGCTCCAGGTCAACTGGTCCAGAGTATCAGAAGATCCTCCACTGGGCCCAGGCTCTAACCTAGTACCGGACCCCAGAAGACAATTTGGAGGCTTTTCGAGTCTCTGTTTTGTAGAAGTTGACGGAGGACGGGCCCGAGGAGCCGAGTCTGATACTGACTGTGAGAGTATGTGATGCCGGATGATCAATGTGTTATTAGTGTTGGTTTGTTCTCTCTCCCTGTACTCGTTGTTACAGGTGGTACTTACCTCTCCCGGGCAGTGGAGCTGACGATCCGATCGGATCTGATCGGGTTCTAGAAGTTTCTGTAGCAGGACAAAGGATTGTAGGCTTCTGCTTGATTGGCAGCTGTCAGTGAGGGAGGGACCTGGGGTGGTCAAGCATCACCTGACGATGGAAGAAGCTGGAGGAGATCAGCACCCGACCTCCCGACCCCCAACCTCCCGACCACCTGACCTCCTGACCTACCGACCCCCAACCTCCCGACCCCCGACCTCCTGACCTTCAGACCCCCAACCTCCCGACCACCTGACCTCCTGACCTACCGACCCCCAACCTCCCGACCTCCAACCTCCTGACCTCCCGACCCCCAACCTCCTGACCTACCGACCCCCAACCTCCCGACCTCCTGACCTCCCGACCCCCAACCTCCCGACCACCTGACCTCCTGACCTACCGACCCCCAACCTCCCGACCTCCCGACCCCCAACCTCCTGACCTCCTGACCTTCCGACCCCCAACCTCCCGACCACCTGACCTCCTGACCTCCCGACCCCCAACCTCCCGACCTCCAACCTCCTGACCTCCCGACCCCCAACCTACCGACCCCCAACCTCCCGACCTCCGGACCACCTGACCTCCTGACCTACCGACCCCCAACCTCCTGACCTCCTGACCTTCCGACCCCCAACCTACCGACCCCCAACCTCCCGACCCCCAACCTCCCGACCACCTGACCTACCGACCCCCAACCTCCTGACCTCCTGACCTTCCGACCCCCAACCTCCCGACCTCCTGTCCTCCCGACCTCCTGACCTACCGACCCCCGACCTCCTGATCTACCGACCCCCAACCTCCCGACCCCCAACCTCCCGACCTCCCGACCCCCAACCTCCTGACCTCCCGACCTCCTGCCCTGTATAGAAGTGTTTACAGACTGACACCATGTTTGTCACCGGGGTAGACAGTGAATTATTGATAACATCTTTATGATGTGATTATTAATTTGGTTTATACAATAGATTTTATTAAAATTATTTATTGATTATTTTATTACTTGTGGTGTTTGGTTTCCCTGAATAAGCCTCACAGTATAATTTTAGACAAAACTATTTTATGTGTTGGTTTGTGGGATTGGGGCTGCCAAAATTGAAACACCCATCAGTGTAACAGCCTGGGAAGCTACAGCACTGCCGGGCTCTGGTAACACCCCTGGAGCCCTTCTGGATCATTATCATAATTATAACAGTTGATGTTAGAAGGCAGGAGGCGATGGATAACACAGTCCCGGGGCCCGGATCTATGAGGGATGTCCCCGGTTATCAGGATGGAGTCTGATGGGAGATTTCCATTACATTTATCAGTGAAAATAAAAGCAAATGTAGGTTTTAGTGAGAATGTGATAGGAGACACATATAATATTACATTACACAGTACAAGCATCATAGGGGGGAGGGGCCTGACACAAGAGCTTACAGTCTATGAGGATGAGAGGGAGGACACAAGAGCTTACAGTCTATGAGGATGAGGGAGGGACACAAGAGCTTACAGACTATAAGGATGAGGGGGGGACACAAGAGCTTACAGTCTATGAGGATGAGGGGGGACACAAGAGCTTACAGTCTATGAGGATGAGGGGGGACACAAGAGCTTACAGTCTATGAGGATGAGGGGGGACACAAGAGCTTACAGTCTATGAGGATGAGGGGGGACACAAGAGCTTACAGTCTATGAGGATGAGAGGGAGGACACAAGAGCTTACAGTCTATGAGGATGAGGGGGGACACAAGAGCTTACAGTCTATGAGGATGAGGGGGAGACACAAGAGCTTACAGTCTATGAGGATGAGGGGGTGACACAAGAGCTTACAGTCTATGAGGATGAGGGGGTGACACAAGAGCTTACAGTCTATGAGGATGAGGGGGGACACAAGAGCTTACAGTCTATGAGGATGAGGGGGAGACACAAGAGCTTACAGTCTATGAGGATGAGGGGGTGACACAAGAGCTTACAGTCTATGAGGATGAGGGGGTGACACAAGAGCTTACAGTCTATGAGGATGAGGGGGTGACACAAGAGCTTACTGTCTATGAGGATGAGAGGGGGACACAAGAGCTTACAGTCTATGAGGATGAGGTGAGACACAAGAGCTTACAGTCTATGAGGATGAGGAGGTGACACAAGAGCTTACAGTGTATGAGGATGAGGGGGTGACACAAGAGCTTACAGTCTATGAGGATGAGGGGGTGACACAAGAGCTTACAGTCTATGAGGATGAGGGGGTGACACAAGAGCTTACAGTCTATGAGGATGAGGGGGTGACACAAGAGCTTACAGTCTATGAGGATGAGGGGGTGACACAAGAGCTTACAGTCTATGAGGATGAGGGGGTGACACAAGAGCTTACAGTCTATGAGGATGAGGGGAGACACAAGAGCTTACAGTCTATGAGGATGAGGGGGGACACAAAAGTTTACAGTCTATGAGGATGAGGGGGGACACAAGAGCTTACAGTCTATGAGGATGAGGGAGGGACACAAGAGCTTACAGACTATGAGGATGAGGGGGTGACACAAGAGCTTACAGTCTATGAGGATGAGGGGGGACACAAGAGCTTACAGTCTATGAGGATGAGGGGGTGACACAAGAGCTTACAGTCTATGAGGATGAGGGGGACACAAGAGCTTACAGTCTATGAGGATGAGGGGGACACAAGAACTTACAGTCTATGAGGATGAGGGGGTGACACAAGAGCTTACAGTCTATGAGGATGAGGGGGGACACAAGAGCTTACAGTCTATGAGGATGAGGGGGGACACAAGAGCTTACAGTCTATGAGGATGAGGGGGTGACACAAAAGCTTACAGTCTATGAGGATGAGGGGGGACACAAGAGCTTACAGTCTATGAGGATGAGGGGGTGACACAAAAGCTTACAGTCTATGAGGATGAGGGGGGACACAAGAGCTTACAGTCTATGAGGATGAGGGGGTCACAAGAGCTTACAGTCTATGAGGATGAGGGGGTCACAAGAGCTTACAGTCTATGAGGATGAGGGAGTGACACAAGAGCTTACAGTCTATGAGGATGAGGGGGTCACAAGAGCTTACAGTCTATGAGGATGAGGGAGTGACACAAGAGCTTACAGTCTATGAGGATGAGGGGGACACAAGAGCTTACAGTCTATGAGGATGAGGGGGTGACACAAGAGCGTACTGTCTATGAGGATGAGGGGAGTGACACAAAAGCTTATAGTCTATGAGGATGAGGGGTGACACAAGAGCTTACAGTCTATGAGGATGAGGGAGTGACACAAGAGCTTACAGTCTATGAGGATGAGGGGGTGACACAAAAGCTTACAGTCTATGAGGATGAGGGGGTGACACAAGAGCTTACAGTCTATGAGGATGAGGGGGTGACACAAGAGCTTACAGTCTATGAGGATGAGGGGAGTGACACAAAAGCTTATAGTCTATGAGGATGAGGGGTGACACAAGAGCTTACAGTCTATGAGGATGAGGGAGTGACACAAGAGCTTACAGTCTATGAGGATGAGAGGGTGACACAAGAGCTTACAGTCTATGAGGATGAGGGGGTGACACAAGAGCTTACAGTCTATGAGGATGAGGGGGTGACACAAGAGCTTACAGTCTATGAGGATGAGGGGGTGACACAAGAGCTTACAGTCTATGAGGATGAGGGGAGGACACAAGAGCTTACAGTCTATGAGGATGAGGGGGTGACACAAGAGCTTACAGTCTATGAGGATGAGGGGGTGACACAAGAGCTTACAGTCTATGAGGATGAGGGGAGGACACAAGAGCTTACAGTCTATGAGGATGAGGGGGTGACACAAGAGCTTACAGTCTATGAGGATGAGGGGGTGACACAAGAGCTTACAGTCTATGAGGATGAGGGGGTGACACAAGAGCTTACAGTCTATGAGGATGAGGGGGTGACACAAGAGCTTACAGTCTATGAGGATGAGGGGAGGACACAAGAGCTTACAGTCTATGAGGATGAGGGGGTGACACAAGAGCTTACAGTCTATGAGGATGAGGGGGTGACACAAGAGCTTACAGTCTATGAGGATGAGGGGAGGACACAAGAGCTTACAGTCTATGAGGATGAGGGGGTGACACAAGAGCTTACAGTCTATGAGGATGAGGGGGTGACACAAGAGCTTACAGTCTATGAGGATGAGGGGGTGACACAAGAGCTTACAGTCTATGAGGATGAGGGGATGACACAAGAGCTTACAGTCTATGAGGATGAGGGGAGGACACAAGAGCTTACAGTTTATGAGGATGAGGGGGGACACAAGAGCTTACAGTCTATGAGGATGAGGGGGGACACAAGAGCTTACAGTCTATGAGGATGAGGGGGGGGGTTATTGGTGTAAATGTAACTTTCCATCTCAAGCAATGTACAGGCAGATCTGAGAGATGTAAGAAAATCCATCATGACCTTCAACAAAGACCTTGAAGAGTCCAGAGCATCTGACAAAACTTCTCTGGAGGAGCCACTCAGACTTGTGAAAGTTTTGCAGATAATGAATCATTTTGAATCAATAAATCTTTATACATCATATTCTGCAGCACATTACAGTCCATGGGGGACAATACAATGGTCAGATAATAAAACAATAGGAATGAGGGAGCTGCTCACGAGAGCTTAGGGTCTACGAGGAAGATAATATAATGTAGAGGCATCCAAATCCAACTCAGGACAATTTTTAGGTGCAAATCTCTGGTTCTAAGAAAATGATATATTTCAGTTGTCTGTAAAACGCATCTGCATTTAAATATATAAATTTGGATTGGTGGCCACCTTTGATTATTCCATTGGTGACGCTGTATAGCACCGCAACCGATCAGCCGTTGGTTTCCTGGGGACTTACTGGGGGGACATGGAGGGGGATGGAGAGAAATGTTGTTTTTTTTAATTGTTGCATTACAGCCGTCGTGTGTCTAAGGGCGATGTCACACGTTCAGTTTTTCAGATGCAGTTTTTGAAGCCAAAAGCCGGTGTGGGTGATAATGGGGTGAGACAAATATTTAAAAGTTGCTGCTCCTCCTCCTCCTTTTACTCCATTCCAGGTTTGGGCATCTGAAAAACTGAACGTGTGACTGCACCCTGAGTGCACCCCGTGACACAGACGCCTCGCAGCTTCTCTCCTCAGATTCTGCACTTTCACTTTTGCTTCGATTTACAGGAAGAAAGTAAAATGCCGTCTTTTGGGGATCGGAATAATTCTGCCTGTGAGGTCTCCACTGGGGTAAGAGTCACATCGTGGACCCTGTAACCTGTAAGGGTTAAATGTCCTGTAATCTGCAGGGGAGCGGAGAGATAAGGGGGTGTATGAGGAGGGGGGAGGATGGAGGAAGTTCTATCATATCTGTTATACAATGTTACAGATTTATACACTAATATATATATATCACACAAAGTGGTTACAACCTGGAAACTAAAGAGGGGGGAGGGAGAGAAAATGTAGTGGGGTCAAATAATAAGGTTCTCTAAGGGTTAAATCTAGTGCCTCGTGTAAGCATCATACAATGGCGCACAAAAGTGTCTCCACAATGTATATCATTATATATATAATTACATCACACAGCTCTGATTACTCTCTGTGATACTAACGAGCCGTGCACCTGTGTGATATATAACGAGCCGTGCACCTCTGTGATATAACGAGCCGTGCACCTGTGTGATATAACGAGCCGTGCACCTGTGTGATATAACGAGCCGTGCACCTGTGTGATATAACGAGCCGTGCTCCTGTGTGATATAACGAGCCGTGTACCTGTGTGATATATAACGAGCCGTGCACCTGTGTGATACTAACGAGCCGTGCACCGTGTGATACAACGGGCTGTGCACCTGTGTGATATAACGAGCCGTGCACCTGTGTGATATAACGAGCTGTGCACCTGTGTGATATATAACAAGCCGCGCACCTGTGTGATATAACGAGCCGTGCACCTGTGTGATATATAACGAGCCGTGCACCTGTGTGATATATAACGAGCCGTGCACCTGTGTGATATAACGAGCCGTGCACCTGTGTGATATAACGAGCCGTGCACCTGTGTGATATAACGAGCCGTGCTCCTGTGTGATGTAACGAGCCGTGCACCTGTGTGATATATAACGAGCCGTGTACCTGTGTGATATATAACGAGCCGTGCACCTGTGTGATACTAACGAGCCGTGCACCGTGTGATACAACGGGCTGTGCACCTGTGTGATATAACGAGCCGTGCACCTGTGTGATATAACGAGCTGTGCACCTGTGTGATATAACGAGCCGTGCACCTGTGTGATGTAACGAGCCGTGCACCTTTGTGATACAACGGGCTGTGCACCTGTGTGATATAACGAGCCGTGCACCTGTGTGATATAACGGGTCGTGCACCTGTGTGATATAATGGGCCGTGCACCTGTGTGATATAACGAGCCGTGCACCTGTGTGATATATAACAGGCCGTGTACCTGTGTGATGTAACGAGCCATGCACCTGTGTGATATATAACAAGCCGTGCACCTGTGTGATGTAACGAGCCGTGCACCTGTGTGATGTAACGAGCCGCGTACCTGTGTGATATAACAAGCTGTACACCTGTGTGATATAATGGGCCGTGCACCTGTGTGATATAACGAGCCGTGCACCTGTGTGATATATAACAAGCCGTGCACCTGTGTGATATAATGAGCCGTGCACCTGTGTGATATATAACAAGCCGTGCACCTGTGTGATATAAGGAGCCATGCACCTGTGTGATGTAACGAGCCGTGCACCTGTGTGATGTAACGAGCCGTGTACCTGTGTGATGTAACAAGCCGTGCACCTGTGTGATGTAACGAGCCGTGCACCTGTGTTGTAACGAGACGTGCACCTGTGTGATGTAACGAGCCGTGCACCTGTGTGATGTAACGAGCCGTGTACCTGTGTGATATAATGGGCCGTGCACCTGTGTGATATAATGGGCCGTGCACCTGTGTGATATAATGAGCCGTGCACCTGTGTGATATATAACAAGCCGTGCACCTGTGTGATATAACGAGCCGTGCACCTGTGTGACCAGGGTCAGATTTCTATCCACTGGAAGTAACATAGAAGCTTCCTATAGAATGACAGCAAGCAGAGATCTAGAAAACAAAGAGGAATTGATACAGAAAGTATATTGGAAATTTGTATAACTCTTTATAATACAAACAATAACATTAATTTGTTGAAATAGGACGAACCTACACACAGTAGTTACGTCTCCTGTTGTCCATTTTTAGACGACGATCATCGCGGTGGAGTTTGATGGAGGAATAGTCATTGGGTCGGACTCCAGGGTGTCCGCTGGGTGAGTTCCCCTCTGAGGTTCCTGAGGTCTCCGGTTTCTCGGATCCTGTACGGACTTTTCTTCTTCTTCTCCTTACAGAGAAGCCGTCGTGAACCGAGTATTTAATAAACTGGCCCCAATCCATGAGAAGATATACTGTGCGCTGTCCGGCTCCGCTGCCGATGCTCAGGCCGTGGCGGATATGGTGCATTACTACATGGAGGTGCACAGGTAAGTGGTGGATATGGTGCATTACTACATGGAGGTGCACAGGTAAGTGGTGGATATGGTGCATTACTACATGGAGGTGCACAGGTAAGTGGCGGATATGGTGCATTACTACATGGAGGTGCACAGGTAAGTGGTGGATATGGTGCATTACTACATGGAGGTGCACAGGTAAGTGGTGGATATGGTGCATTACTACATGGAGGTGCACAGGTAAGTGGCGGATATGGTGCATTAGTACATGGAGGTGCACAGGTAAGTGGTGGATATGGTGCATTACTACATGGAGGTGCACAGGTAAGTGGCGGATATGGTGCATTACTACATGGAGGTGCACAGGTAAGTGGCGGATATGGTGCATTACTACATGGAGGTGCACAGGTAAGTGGCGGATATGGTGCATTAGTACATGGAGGTGCACAGGTAAGTGGTGGATATGGTGCATTAGTACATGGAGGTGCACAGGTAAGTGGCGGATATGGTGCATTACTACATGGAGGTGCACAGGTAAGTGGTGGATATGGTGCATTACTACATGGAGGTGCACAGGTAAGTGGCGGATATGGTGCATTACTACATGGAGGTGCACAGGTAAGTGGCGGATATGGTGCATTACTACATGGAGGTGCACAGGTAAGTGGCGGATATGGTGCATTACTACATGGAGGTGCACAGGTAAGTGGTGGATATGGTGCATTACTACATGGAGGTGCACAGGTAAGTGGCGGATATGGTGCATTACTACATGGAGGTGCACAGGTAAGTGGTGGATATGGTGCATTACTACATGGAGGTGCACAGGTAAGTGGCGGATAAGGTGCATTACTACATGGAGGTGCACAGGTAAGTGGCGGATATGGTGCATTACTACATGGAGGTGCACAGGTAAGTGGCGGATATGGTGCATTACTACATGGAGGTGCACAGGTAAGTAGCGGATATGGTGCATTACTACATGGAGGTGCACAGGTAAGTGGTGGATATGGTGCATTACTACATGGAGGTGCACAGGTAAGTAGCGGATATGGTGCATTACTACATGGAGGTGCACAGGTAAGTGGTGGATATGGTGCATTACTACATGGAGGTGCACAGGTAAGTAGCGGATATGGTGCATTACTACATGGAGGTGCTCAGGCCGTGGCGGATATGGTGCATTACTACATGGAGGTGCACAGGTAAGTGGCGGATATGGTGCATTACTACATGGAGGTGCACAGGTAAGTGGTGGATATGGTGCAATACTACATGGAGGTGCACAGGTAAGTAGCGGATATGGTGCATTACTACATGGAGGTGCACAGGTAAGTGGTGGATATGGTGCAATACTACATGGAGGTGCACAGGTAAGTGGTGGATATGGTGCATTACTACATGGAGGTGCACAGGTAAGTGGCGGATATGGTGCATTACTACATGGAGGTGCACAAGTAAGTGGCGGATATGGTGCATTACTACATGGAGGTGCACAGGTAAGTAGCGGATATGGTGCATTACTACATGGAGGTGCACAGGTAAGTGGTGGATATGGTGCATTACTACATGGAGGTGCACAGGTAAGTGGTGGATATGGTGCAATACTACATGGAGGTGCACAGGTAAGTGGTGGATATGGTGCATTACTACATGGAGGTGCACAGGTAAGTGGTGGATATGGTGCAATACTACATGGAGGTGCACAGGTAAGTAGCGGATATGGTGCATTACTACATGGAGGTGCACAGGTAAGTAGCGGATATGGTGCATTACTACATGGAGGTGCACAGGTAAGTGGCAGGTAAGGGGTAGATGCAGATAATATACATTTTTACGAGGTGCCACATACTTTAGAATTGGCTTTCAAACATTGTCCTAAAAGTCTTATAACCCTGTAAGTATCTACAATGATGGGGGTGATTGTAGGAAAATTAACAGTAAAATTATTTTAGAGACAAATTTGTAATTTGTTTCTGTCTTCCTTGTTACAGTGTAGAGATGGGAGCTCCTCCTCGAGTGATCGCCGCCGCAAACCTGGTGAAGGGGATCAGCTACAAGTACAAGGAGGAGATGGTGGCTCATCTCATTGTGGCCGGCTGGGACCAGAAGAATGGAGGGCAGGTAAGTGGCCGCCTCACCAAAGCTAAAGATTATAAAAGAAGAGAAGAAAAACAATGGGGGGTGCAGCCGGCACTGCTCGGGGAGGCTCCGCACTGCTCCAAGGTCTGACCCCAAAAAATGTTAATAAACGTAAAGAAATTTTCCACTGGATTGGAGGTGATGGCACTTTGTACATTTTCAGGTCACTGCTGCAGTCAATCACAGGCCTCACCGTTCACCTATACACAAACCTAATGTCACTGGCCTCATCAGCGATCACACGTGTACAGGGCCCCACAAGGATCAGTGATTGGGGGCAGCGATGACCTAAAAACAAACAAGACATCAGTATTTCCTGGGTCGGACCATCCTTTTCAAACAAGTTTTCTGTCCTTTTTTAAAATTTTTATACTGATGACCGATCCACAGAATAAGTCATCGATATCTCACGGACGCGAAACAAGAACCTCCACCAATCAGCTGCACCACAGCAATAGACGGGGCAGAACCTTAAAGGGGGTTTCCCATTTCAGAAAATAAATCTTATTGTTTGTATAATGAAAAGTGATACAATTTTCCAATATACTTTCTGTATCAATTCCTCACAGTTTTCTAGATCTCTGCTTGCTGTCATTCTATAGAAAGCTTCTATGTTACTTCCAGTGGACAGAAATCTGGTCACACAGGTGCACGGCTCGTTATAACACAAAGCTCCGGTTTCTCTCTGTGACATAACGAGCCGTGCACCTGTGTGATACAAGGAGCAGTGCACCTGTGTGATATAACGAGCCGCGCACCTGTGTGATATAACGAGCCGTGCACCTGTGTGATATAAGGAGCAGTGCACCTGTGTGATATAATGAGCCGTGCACCTGTGTGATATAACGAGCCGTGCACCTGTGTGATATAAGGAGCCGTGCACCTGTGTGATATATAACGAGCCGCGCACCTGTGTGATATATAACGAGCCGCGCACCTGTGTGATATAACGAGCCGTGCACCTGTGTGATATAATGAGCCGTGCACCTGTGTGATATAACGAGACGCGCACCTGTGTGATATAACGAGCCGTGCACCTGTGTGATATAATGAGCCGTGCACCTGTGTGATATAACGAGCCGCGCACCTGTATGCTATATAACGAGCCGTGCACCTGTGTGATGTAACGAGCTGTGCACCTGTGTGATATATAACAAGCTGCGCACCTGTGTGATATAATGAGCCATGCACCTGTGTGATATATAACGAGCCGCGCACCTGTGTGATATAACGAGCCGTGCACCTGTGTGATATAACGAGCTGTGCACCTGTGTGATATAACGAGCCGTGCACCTGTGTGATGTAACGAGCTGTGCACCTGTGTGATATATAACAAGCTGCGCACCTGTATGCTATATAACGAGCCATGCACCTGTGTGATATAACGAGCCGTGCACCTGTATGCCATATAACGAGCCGTGCACCTGTGTGATGTAACGAGCTGTGCACCTGTGTGATATATAACAAGCTGCGCACCTGTGTGATATAATGAGCCGTGCACCTGTGTGATATAACGAGCTGCACACCTGTGTGATACATAACGAGCCGTGCACCTGTGTGATATAACGAGCTGTGCACCTGTGTGATATAACGAGCCAGGCACCTGTGTGATATAACGAGCCGTGCACCTGTGTGATATAACGAGCTGTGCACCTGTGTGATATAACAAGCCGCGCACCTGTGTGATATAACAAGCCAGGCACCTGTGTGATATAACGAGCCGTGCACCTGTGTGATATAACGAGCCGTGCTCCTGTGTGATATAATAAGCCGTGCACCTGTGTGATATATAACGAGCCAGGCACCTGTGTGATATATAACGAGCCAGGCACCTGTGTGATATATAACGAGCCAGGCACCTGTGTGATATAACGAGCCGTGCACCTGTGTGATATAACGAGCTGTGCACCTGTGTGATATAACGAGCCATGCACCTGTGTGATACATAACGAGCCGCGTTCCTGTGTGATATAACGAGCCGTGCACCTGTGTGATATAATGAGCCGTGCACCTGTGTGATATATAACGAGCTGTGCACCTGTGTGATATAACAAGCCGTGCACCTGTGTGATATAACAAGCCGCGCACCTGTGTGACCATGGTCAGATTTCTGTCCACAGGAATTAAACATAGAAGCTTTCTACAGGAAGACAGCAAGCAGAGATCTAGAAAACTGTGAAAAATAGATACACAAAGTATATTGGTAAATTGTATACATTTTTATTATGCAAACAATAACATTAATTTGCCAAAATGGGAAAACCCCTTTAAACTTGTGTCCAGTGTATAGAAAACAATTGTCAGACCCAGAAATAATCTAACAATCAGCACATCACGTTTTCACTTCTTATAATGTGTCTTCTCTACAGGTCTACGGGACGCTGGGCGGGATGATAACGCGCCAGCCTTTTGCTATAGGTGGATCCGGCAGCACGTTCATATACGGTTATGTGGATTCTGCTTTTAAACCCGGAATGTCACGGGAGCAGTGCGAGAAATTTGCTGTGAACGGTAAAGAAATCAACAACATCTACCAAACACTATAATGTTAAAGGACACCTGCCACCAGGATGAAGGACTGTAAACCCAGCACTGACCTACTGGTGTGCGACCCCTCTGCCAGGATGAGCTCTTCTTTTAGCTTCTTATTTCCTTTTTTTTTTTTTTTACAAACAAAGGCTTTTAAAATTATGCAAATGAGCCTGAGGGGCTCTGGGCTTCATAGGTTTTAATGGAGCCTGGAGCCTTTCAGACTCATTTGCATAATATTAAAAACAAGGGCAAAAGAAGCTTAAAGAAAAGTGGATCCTGTCAGAGGGGTAAATCCCGCGCGTAGTCAGAATCTGTCGGGTTGTCCGATGGTCGCCGATGGGGTTGGGGCTTATGTTACATGAAGGTTCTTGGCTTTGGGTCACCAGTAATTGCTTCTTCTTTAGATCCATTTTTGTGTATAAATCATTGTATAGAGTTAATTTCGTGTTGTTTCCTCCGTTCAGCGCTGGGCCTGGCGATGGGTAGAGACGGATCTAGCGGAGGCGTCATCTATCTGGTGACTGTCACCACGGACGGGACAAAGGCGCAGATTATCAGCGGGGACGACATCCCTCGGTTCTATGACCTGTAACAATGTAATAAACAGATTCCGGATAATGTCGGATTGTCCTGTGATTCCCTCTCATGTGATCTGTGTAGATGGAAGGTTTTCTATGGTTGATGATCTCTGACGAGAAGCCGAATGTCCTCTGACGCTACTATAGACTTACTGGGCCTCATTCACACGAATCTTTCTCATACATTTTTTATAGGTTTGTATTTGCTCACGTGCGACCTATCCGCTGCCTGAGGCCCCTATAGACAGACGCCCCCTCTCCCACAGTCCAATAATTATATATTGGGGCTCATTTACAAAGCGGGTCACTGGAGTTCACAGGAAGTGCATTGCCCGTGTATAATGCGCTGTGCGGCAATTCACTAAGATCGTGCGCATGTGTCACTTCCCTACTCCGGTGTGTCCTTAAGGGGTTGGTGCACTTAACCCCTTAAGGACGCAAGACAATATAAATTGTCCTCATCAGCGGGGCCATTGCCGCATCAGGACGTTTTATATCGTTTTAATGATTGAGCTGACACTGTCAGTGCGCCAGCGCGATCCGCAGCAGGAGACCATTCGCGATCCAGCGGTGCGTTCTCTGCGGTGGATTCGGGTCCGGCCAGGATTCATTAAGGCAGTTCCTCCGCCGTCCACCAGGTGGCGCTGCTGCGCTGAAGAGCATCGGAATGCACTGGAATACACCGAGCCGGGCTGAGTGAAGGTAAGTGCAAGCTCCGCAACACATTTTTTTAAAAAAATGTGGCGGTTTTTCCGAATCCGTCGGGTTTTCGTTCGGCCACGCCCCCGATTTCCGTCGCGTGCATGCCAGCGTCGATGCGCCACAATCCGATCGCGTGCGCCAAAATCCCGGGGCAATTCAGGGGAAATCGGCGCAAATGGGAAATATTCGGGGTAACACGTCGGGAAAACGCGAATCGGGCCTTTAGTAAATGACCCCCATTGTCTATAAAAGTAGTCACTACACATGTGGCTACAGTAACAGCGGAGACACAAAAAGCCGACTTACAAGAGGAGGAAGACACGGTCAAGAAGATTAAGGCAATTAGAAGTGGAATGGAAAAAGTTAATTAAAATCCAGGTAAGTAATAGAATAGAGAAAGAAAAAGGTTAAAAAGCAAAAAAAAGGACAAAACGGAGAAAAGAAAAAAAAAATGCAGCCTTGTCCCTGCTGCGTCTGCCCAACATGGAGATCGTTTTGTGCAGGAGTGTAACTCCTTAACTGCCCCAATTGAGTAGGAATGTGGCGCGTAAGGAGAGAGAAAGAGGGAACACTCCCCCGGCCCCCCACAGCACGATTGGGCAGCACAGTGGCTCAGTGGTTAGCATTACAGCCTTGCATCGCTGGGGTCCTGGGTTCAAGTCCCAGGGTCAACATCCGCAAAGAGTTTGTATGTTCTCTTTGTGTTTGTGTGGGTTTCCTCTGTGTCCTCCGGTTTCCTCCCACACTCCAAAACATACTGGTAGGTTGAATAGATTAGGAGACAGGGACCGATTTGGCAAGAACAGTGCAGGTCTGACAAAGACCCCCGTGTCTGCCGTGTACGGTGGCCTATGAGATCCAGTGCAAGACTGTATCTAATAGACGGCTGGAAAGGTAAGAACAAGCGGAATCTGCGTCTTTAAGAGTGGAAAAAAGAGCCAACTGCACAGACTTCACACAGCACTGCAGGGGATCAGTGGGAGGTAAGTACTAGAGATGAGCGAGCACTAAAATGCTCGGGTACTCGTTATTCGAGACAAACATTTCCCGATGCTCGAGTGCTCGTCTCGAATAACGAACCCCATTGAAGTCAATGGGAGACTCGAGCATTTTTCAAGGGGACCAAGGCTCTGCACAGGGAAGCTTGGCCAAACACCTGGGAACCTCAGAAAAGGATGGAAACACCACGGAAATGGACAGGAAACAGCAGGGGCAGCATGCATGGATGCCTCTGAGGCTGCTTAATCGCACCATTATGCCAAAATTATGGGCAACAGCATGGCCATGACAGAGTGACCGGATGAGGCTAGATAGCATCTAAAACATCCAATAATTGACCCTGACACTATAGGGGACGGCATGCAGAGGCAGCGGCAGCAGCGGCAGGCTAGAGAGTGGCATGGCGACATACCCTAAATGGACTCAGGTTTCACCAAAGGAGGTGAAATGATTTCCTATGTGAACAAAAGGTTGACGGTATATTTAGTCGATAACACAGCATGGTGGCGACATAGTGACCAAGTTCCATAACGTATCTGGTGAAACACCCGAAAAATGAGCCTGACACAGCTCTTTTGATAAGGGGACGACATGTGGAGGCAGCCATGGAGACGACTTCCATGATTAAGAGCGACAGTATGGAGCATTCATATTGCGCTGCTATGATTGAAACTTCAGGTCTCCAGCATGGCGGCGACAGATGGGCCGAGTTCCACTATGTATCTGGTGAAACAGCCAAAAATTCTGCTGACACAGCTCGTTTGATAAGGGGATGATGTGCTGCATATCCTCTCGTGCTCCAGCGTCTGGGGTATAGAGAGTTGAAAGGAGACATTGGTGGACACTGTGGAGGATCGTGGAGGCAGGGGCAGCATGCATGGATGCCTCTGAGGCTGCCTAATCTTGGGATGGAGCTGGCGGTCCACTGCCAGGCGAGATTTCGCCTGTCCAAGCCCCTGTCTCGCGGCTCCTCCCCACCCAAAATGGGCCTGGGGGCCAGAAGCGTTTACTTTGAAAAAATTATAATTTTCAAAGCAGGCCGGGTCGTTTGAATATTTCACCTAGGAATAATGGAATAGCATAGTGGTTCTATTTTTAATTGTTTTTACGGAATTGGTTCCATGATTAAGAGCGACAGTATGGGGCATCCATATTGCGCTGCTATGATTGCAACTTCAGGTCTCCAGCATGGCAGCGACAGATGGGCCGAGTTCCACTATGTATCTGGTGAAACACCTGAAAATTCTGCCTGACACAGCTCGTTTGATAAGGAGACCATGTATGGAGGCAGCTATATGGACGACTTTTGGAGGCAGCTATGGCGATGACGTGTGGAGGTAGCAATGGAGACAACGTGTGGAGCCAGCTAAAAAGACGACATGTGGAGGCTGCTATGGAGACAATTTAATTTGGATAGTGCCTGTATGTGGCAGTCCAAAAAAGTTTTCAAACCAGAGGAGCAGGTAGGTGGCCCTCCAGAAAAATGAAATAGATTGAGTGCCTGTATGTGGCAGTCCCAAAAATTGCTTAAAACAGAGGACCGGGTAGGTGACCCTCCAGAAAAATTAAATGCATAAAGTACTATAGCCAGAGCCAGTTGGCCCTGGCAAAAAATAGCCAGTTTCCTCTGCTTTAGTGTACAAAGAGGAGGAGAAGGAGGACAATGAGGAGGAGGAGTGCATACATTATTCAGGTTGAGCTTCTTTCACCTGGTGGAGAATGAAAATCCGGAGAAATCCAGGCTTTATTCATCTTAATAAGCGTCAGCCTGTCAGCGCTGTCAGTCGACAGGCGTGTACGCTTATCGGTGATGATGCCACCAGCTGCACTGAAAACCCGCTCGGACAAGACGCTAGCGGCAGGGCAGGCAAGAACCTCCAAGGCGTACAGCGCCAGTTCGTGCCACATGTCCAGCTTTGAAACCCAGTAGTTGTAGGGAGCTGTGTGATCATTTAGGACGATGGTATGGTCAGCTACGTACTCCCTCACCATCTTTCTGTAAAGATCAGCCCTACTCTGCCGAGACTGGGGACAGGTGACAGTGTCTTGCTGGGGTGACATAAAACTGGCAAAGGCCTTGTAAAGCGTACCCTTGCCAGTGCTGGACAAGCTGCCTGCTCGCCTACTCTCCCTCGCTACTTGTCCCGCAGAACTACGCACTCTGCCGCTAGCGCTGTCAGAAGGGAAATACTGTTTCAGCTTGTGCACCAGGGCCTGCTGGTATTCATGCATTCTCACACTCCTTTCCTCTCCAGGGATGAGAGTGGAAAGATTTTGCTTGTACCGTGGGTCCAGGAGATTGAACACCCAGTAATCGGTGCCGGAATAAATTCTTTGAACGCGAGGGTCACGGGATAGGCAGCCTAGCATGAAATCTGCCATATGCGCCAGAGTACCAACGCGTAAGAATTCACTCCCCACACTGGCCTGACTGCCCATTTCCTCCTCCTCCAACTCCTCTTCTTCTGCCCATACACGCTCAACAGTGAAGGACTGAACAATGGTCCCCTCTTCTGTCTCGCCAACATTCTCCTCCTCTTCCTCCTCATCCTCCTCCACCTCCACCTCCTCCGATATGCGCTGAGAAACAGACCTAAGGGTGCTTTGGCTATCAACAAGGGAATCTTCTTCCCCCGTCTCTTGTGACGAGCGCAAAGCTTCCGACTTCATGCTGACCAGAGAGTTTTTCAACAGGCCAAGCAGCGGGATGGTGAGGCTGATGATGGCGGCATCGCCACTGACCATCTGTGTTGACTCCTCAAAGTTACTCAGCACCTGACAGATATCAGACATCCACGTCCACTCCTCATTGTAGACTTGAGGAAGCTGACTGACCTGACTACCAGTTCTGGTGGAAGTTGACATCTGGCAGTCTACAATCGCTCTGCGCTGCTGGTAAACTCTGGATAACATGGTTAATGTTGAATTCCACCTCGTGGGCACGTCGCACAACAGTCGGTGAGCGGGCAGTTGGAGGCGGCGCTGCGCTGCCCTGAGAGTGGCAGCATCTGTGCTGGACTTCCTGAAATGCGCACAGATGCGGCGCACCTTCGTGAGCAAATCAGACAGATTGGGGTATGTCTTGAGGAAACGCTGAACTATGAGATTTAACACATGGGCCAGGCATGGCACATGTGTCAGTCTGCCGAGTTGCAGAGCCGCCACCAGGTTACGGCCGTTGTAACACACAACCATGCCTGGCTTCAGGTTCAGCGGTGCCAGCCACAGATCAGTCTGCGCCGTGATGCCCTGTAATAGCTCTTGGGCGGTGTGCCTTTTATCGCCTAGGCTCAGCAGTTTGAGCACCGCCTGCTGTCGCTTAGCGACGGCACTGCTGCTGTGCCTAGAGCTACCGACTGATGGCGCCATGCCCACAGATGGTAATTCGGAGGAGGAGGAGGTGGAGGAGGGGTGGGAGGAGGTGGAGGTATAGTAGGCCTTTGAGACCTGGACCGAGGTAGGCCCCGCAATCCTCGGCGTCGGCAGTATATGAGCAGCCCCAGGGTCAGACTCGGTCCCAGCCTCCACCAAGTTAACCCAATGTGCCGTCAGCGATATATAGTGGGCCTGCCCGGCAGCACTCGTCCACGTGTCCGTGGTCAGGTGGACCTTGTCAGAAACGGCATTGGTCAGGGCACGGATGATGTTCTCTGACACGTGCTTGTGCAGGGCTGGGACGGCACATCGGGAAAAGTAGTGGCGGCTGGGGACCGAATACCGAGGGGCGGCCGCCGCCATGAGGTTTCGAAAGGCCTCGGTCTCTACCAGCCTATAGGGCAGCATCTCCAGGCTAAGCAACTTGGAGATGTGGACGTTGAGGGCTTGGGCGTGTGGGTGGGTTGCGCTATACTTCCTTTTGCGCTCCAGCGTCTGGGGTATGGAGAGCTGAACGCTGGTGGATACTGTGGAGGATCGTGGAGGTGAAGATGGGGTTTTCGCACGGGAGGTGTTTGGGCCGGGGTCCTGGGCAGGGGGCTGACTAGCAGATGACACAGGGGAAGGAGCAGTGGTGTGCCCGGCCGGGGGGTGAATGGGTTTGGTGCCATTGAGTGGGGTGTTTAGCATTCATATGCCTGCGCATACTGGTGGTAGTTAAGCTAGTAGTGGTGGAACCCCTGCTGATCCTGGTTTGGCAAAGGTTGCACACCACAGTCCGTCGGTCATCCGGTGTTTCTTTAAAGAACCTCCAGACTTCTGAAAATCTAGCCCTCGCCACGGGAGCTTGACTACGGGCAACATTTGGCGCTGATGCACCTGCTCTGGCCCTGCCTCTCCGTCTGGCCCCACCACTGTCTCTTCCAACCTGTTCTGGTCGAGGACTCTCCTCCGTCTCAGAAGCACTGTGTTCACCCGGCCTCTCACCCCAGCTTGGGTCTGTCACCTCATCATCCTCCGATCCCTCAGTCTGCTCCCCCCTCGGACTTCCTGCCCTGACAACAACTTCACCACTGTCTGACAACCGTGTCTCCTCATCGTGCGACACCTCTTTACACACTTCTTCCACTACGTCAATAATGTCATCATCACCCACAGACTGCGACTGGTGGAAAACCTGGGCATCGGAAAATACCTCAGCAGCAACCGGACAAGTGGTTTGTGACTGTGGGAAGGGTCCAGAAAACAGTTCCTTAGAGTATGCCGGTTCAAATGGCAAATTTTCCTGGGAGGGGGCAGACTGGGGGGAAGGAGGCTGAGGTGGAGGAGCCGGAGGAGTGCTGATTTCGGTGACATGGGTGGACTGCGTGGAAGACTGACTGGTGGACAAATGGCTAGAAGCATTGTCCGCAATCCACGACATCCCCTCTTCGCACTGTTCTGGCCTCAACAGTGCTCTACCACGAGTCCCAGTAACTTGAGACATGATGAACCTAGGGAGTGTAGCTCTGCGGCGTTCCCCTGCTCCCTCATAAGCAGGTGGTGTCTCACCCCGCCCAGGACCACGGCCTCTGACCCCTGCAGTAGTTGGACGCCCACGTCCACGCCCTCGTCCTCTACCCCTAGCCCTCGGGTTAAACATTTTCCAAATTAAAGTGTAAACTTCAAATTTATTTTTTTTTTGTTTTTTGTGGGTTTTTTTTAAACAAAACGATGCTATCCTATTGCTATGGCTAGTTTCTAACCTACACTGACAGCACACAACTGGATTTTGTGCTGTGCCTGATGACTTTGAGTTATAAGATAAATAAACGTAAAAAAAATAAATAAATCAGCAGACTCTGCCTAATTCAATCAAACCCCTAATAAATTGTCCCACTTCAGTGTTTGAGGTGGATATGTGCGTCACTAAGAGCTAAACACAACGGTCGCAAGTCCCCCTGCTAATTCCTCACAATATGGTACTAGCTGCACTACTAGTGCCAGCAAGCCCAGCCACAAGCAAACCAAAAAAAAGTAAAATAAAACGTTATTGTAGCCCTAAGAAGGGCTGTTGGGTTCTTGTAGAATCACTCCTGCCTAACAGTAAGCTAATAGAACAGCCTAACGCTTTCCCTGACCAGCAGCAGCTCTCTCCCTAGCGGCATCCAGACACAGAATGATCCGAGCAGCGCGGGCAGGGGCTAGTCTATTCCAGGGTCACCTGATCTGGCCAGCCAACCACTGCTATCCACGTGTAAGGGTACCACGTCATGCTGGGTGGAGTGCAGAGTCTCCTGGCTTGTGATTGGCTCTGTTTCTGGCCGACAAAAAGCAAAACGGCGGGAGCTGCCATTTTCTCGAGCGGGCGAAATACTCGTCCGAGCAACAAGCAGTTTCGAGTACGCTAATGCTCCAACCAGCATCAAGCTCGGACGAGTATGTTCGCTCATCTCTAGTAAGTACATTTTTAAAAAAATGTTATTGTTGCCTCCATTACATGGTCCAGTATAGAAGTGTGGAGGGGTTCACCAGGGAACCTGTCAGCAGGGACCTCATTTTCCCTACAGACAGAAGCCCATGACACCTGCAGCGCACCTACCTCTCTGCTCTCTCACATTTCACATGTCTCGGTTGATAAATACTGATCACCACATCCACTTTCTCACCCACTTTTTAAAACTGTTGAAAAATTTGTGTAAAGAGAAAAACGTTGCAAATATTTGCATTGATGTTATGTTTCTGTTTATAGAAGCCTTTAGTTACACAATAAAGTAACATCTTTAAAAAGAGGAACATCCCTGAGGCCTCGCTCTGCAGGAAGGAGAACTTGGAACGAAAACCAATAAATACATGAAGCAACTTCACTTCTGGTGCCCATTGAGGTAAAACTCGGAAACCGCATGACGCAAATGATCTAAAAAATAGAGAAATACCGCCATCTACTGCCAACTGATATAAGATGCTATAAGATACTATAGGATGCTATAAGATGCTATAAGATGCTATAAGATTCTCTAAGATGCTATAAGATTCTATAAGATGCTATAGGATGCTATAAGATGCTATAAGATTCTATAAGATGCTATAAGATTCTATAAGATGCTATAAGATGCTATAGGATGCTATAAGATGCTATAAGATGCTATAGGATGCTATAAGATGCTATAAGATGCTATAAGATGCTATAGGATGCTATAAGATGCTATAGAATGCTATAAGATGCTATAAGATGCTATAAGATGCTATAGGATGCTATAAGATGCTATAAGATTCTATAAGATGCTATAAGATTCTATAAGATGCTATAGGATGCTATAGGATGCTATAAGATGCTATAGAATGCTATAAGATGCTATAAGATGCTATAGGATGCTATAGGATGCTATAAGATGCTATAAGATGTTATAAGATGCTATAGGATGCTATAAGATGCTATAAGATGTTATAAGATGCTATAGGATGCTATAAGATGGTATAAGATTCTATAAGATGCTATAGGATGCTATAGGATGCTATAAGATGCTATAGAATGCTATAAGATGCTATAAGATGCTATAGGATGCTATAGGATGCTATAAGATGCTATAAGATGTTATAAGATGCTATAGGATGCTATAAGATGCTATAAGATGCTATAAGATTCTATAAGATGCTATAGGATGCTATAAGATGCTATAAGATGCTATAGGATGCTATAAGATGCTATAGAATGCTATAAGATGCTATAAGATGCTATAAGATTCTATAAGATGCTATAAGATTCTATAAGATGGTATAAGATTCTATAAGATGCTATAGGATGCTATAAGATTCTATAAGACTCGACACAATTCTGCTAATTTCTACAGCGGTTTCTATTGTAATAAAAAATTCACCCAAATTTTACCATAAAAATCCAGGATTCTCCGTGTACTTTTCAATGAGATACTTAGCTTTATTTGGTAGACACTAGAGGAGAAGGTGAAGAGTTGGATTAGTCCTAACGGAGTGTGTGATGCAGAATGATAAATCCTGTGTACTATGATCGTGTCTAGGAGCCTCCTATGTGTCGGCTTGTGGCGGCCAATGTCTCACATTCTGTTTGTTAAGCTAAACTTTATAAATCATGGAATTGTCTCAAACACTTAGAACATGGATATTCTGCAGTTTTTTGGTGCCTGGGCTCATTTTGCTCAGTCTGTTTCCCCCAGTGTGTTTTCTTATTTGCAGTAAATTCAGTAAATGTGATGTATATCTACCCGTGGATAAAAATGATACTGTACCATAAGTAGAATGGTAAAAGACTGGTCCATGTGTCATAAAGGACTAGCTCTTTATGTAGAAAACTTGCCCCGAGTGTGGTAAGAGATTGGCCCAAGTGTATTCGAAGACTGACCCAAACGTCATAAAGGACTAATCCAAGTGTAGCAGAAGACTGGTCACAGTGTGATAGAACACAGCCCAGAACACAGGTGTCATAAAGGACTCGCCTAAGTGTGGTAGAAGACAGGCCCCCAGTGTGGTAGAAGACAGGCCCCCAGTGTGGTAGAAGACACGCCCCCAGTGTGGTAGAAGACAGGCCCCCAGTGTGGTAGAAGACAGGCCCCCAGTGTGGTAGAAGACAGGCCCCCAGTGTGGTAGAAGACAGGCCCCCCAGTGTGGTAGAAGACAGGCCCCCAGTGTGGTAGAAGACAGGCCCCCAGTGTGGTAGAAGACAGGCCCCCAGTGTGGTAGAAAATTGGCCCCGAGTGTGGTAGAAGACAGGCCCCCAGTGTGGTAGAAGACAGGCCCCCAGTGTGGTAGAAGACAGGCCCCCCAGTGTGGTAGAAGACAGGCCCCCCAGTGTGGTAGAAGACAGGCCCCCAGTGTGGTAGAAGACAGGCCCCCCAGTGTGGTAGAAGACAGGCCCCCAGTGTGGTAGAAAATTGGCCCCGAGTGTGGTTGAAGATGGGCCCTCCAGGTATGGTAGAAAACTGGTCCAAGTAGATAAGCCACACAGAAACCAAAGGCTATAATTAGGCAGTTATGTAACTCTGCTCATCTGGGCAGGTCCAGCCAGGTGCAGGAGAGAGGGGAAGCCGTCTAGCCGTGCTGTAAATCTGGCAAAATATGTCCTATCTTTTCAGGTAGATTGTGGGCCCCATGGGGACAGGGACTGCTTTGGCACCTGAGTGAAGTTGGCGCCCCCACCTTGTTTAAATCAAACAAAATTTGTGTCAAACGTTTGTGCTACGTTTGTGCAGCAGAAATTTTCGTTTGTGCCGCTATCGTTTTTAAGATATTAATAAAAGTTTCCAGAGGTCATTAGAGGTCAACCAGCCCCCCCACATTGTCCAAGTCAAACAAAACTGGTGCCAATGAAATGTGCTGCGTTTGTGCTGGTTTGTACTGCTCAAATTTTTATTTGTGCTGCTTTTGTTTTCAAGATATTAGCAAAATTCTAAAGGTCAAGGAGGCTACTGGGGCGTGGAGTAGCCACGCCGTGTAGCCTCAGCTCCGGCTACTCCACGCCTCAATAGCCTCTTTAAAAAAAATCAGCATATTAGGGCAATAAAAGTTTTAAAAAGATACAGGGGACATGAGCATTAGCCCTTAAAAGGGCTATCCTCACATACAATAGAGGCACCTACCACCTGATCTACCTCAATAGGTAGATCCGTAGTGGTAGGTTTCTTTTAAACACCTTAACCTATGTAAACACCTAAACATACCTTAAAAATCATAGCGGCACAAATGAAAATTTTTGCTGCACAAACGTAGCACAAAGGTTTGACACCGGTTTTGTTTGATTCGGTTTGATATGGATTCGGAGTTCTGCGCATGCGCAAAACACAGGCCGGTGGCTGCGCGATCTCAGCTCCAAAGCCGGAGCTACTGCGCATGCGCAGAACTCCGGCTTCGCGGAGGAGTGTGTGCAGCTCCTTGTAGCTGCGCGCTGAAGATGTCTGGGTAGGAGGATCAAAGAGGCTACTGAGGCGTGGAGTATCTGCATTGTGTAGTCTCAACTCCGGCTACTCCACGCCCCAGTAGCCTCTTTAGAAAATTTGCATATTACCCTAAAGATCAGCAAAGATAGAGGGGAGTAAAGGATTAGCCCTAAAAAGGGCTATTCTTACATATGGTAGATGCACCTACCACCGGATCTACCTTAATAGGTCAATCCGTGGTGGTAGGTTTCCTTTAAATAAGGAAGCTCCCTATAGGTCAATGCAGAACTTTCAGGAAGCCTAGAGACATGACAATACAGTCTCTTCCAGAAGAAAGGCCGTGAGGGCCGTGCGGTTATAAAGTCACTGCTCATTGTCAGGGCCACAAGGCTTTGTGAAAGTCGGACATTGAGTTATGAGGAACTTCCTTATGTAATCTAACAATACATGGAGTTTTCTCATTTGTAAATTCCTCACCCAGAACTCCGAAAAAATCAGTCTTGGAGGGCGGCGAGGAGAGGAAGGATTTGGTTTATTTTCATACAATTGTCAGACAGCCCCATCTTCAGGGTTCTGGTGTAAGGTAGACAATAGGTTTGTGATGTCATCTAGTGCCGGATCCGATGTGTTTCTTGTCCTGTGAATACGGAGCGTTCTGTACCAAAACCTTCCAAATCCAAAGAGTCTCTTAATATTATACATAAAAACTAAAAAAATTAATGAAAAATATCCAGAAAAAAAACCCAAGTCATGCAGCTGATTCTAAATATCATTGTGGCCTGCCATGATTGAAAAGCCCGTAGGCACATAGCCGTTGGGCTAGTGACTGCATGCAGCCCTGGGGTCAATAAAAGTTCAGTGGCCTGTCCCCTTGCAATAAGGGGTTAAGTTGTTAAGCTGGTGGCTACGTGACTAGGGGCTGGAATAATCATAGCCACACCTGGTGGGCTGGGACTTAGGTTTTATAAGGGGGCTGGTGTTTCCGCTCACCCTCTTTCCTTGAAGAACTTTTCCCTCCCTCCCTATATATATGTTCATGTAAATTTATTGTAATGTCACAGCTGGCGGTGTGGTGTTGGGGTGAGGACCTACATGCCCTCCCCGGAGGCTGGCATCTCAGGTGCCCCTTTAATTCTGATTGTTAATCCTGGAGGTTATACGGTTAAAAAAGTTAAAAGTTGATACTCTATGAGTACATGTTACAATTTTATATCATTTAAATAAAAGCTGTGGCCGACTCCCTGATGTCACTCCACATTATGGTTAAGCTAATTCTGTGTGTGTGTGCCTTATTTAAGGGGACAAGATGTTTGGGGGGTTACGGGTACGTATTGTGCGTGCAGTCCTGCAAACATCCGGAGGCCTGGAATGACTGGAGGACTGTAGTGACCCCACTTGGGATCCTACTTGTAGCAGGCAGCGGGTGGGCACCCCCCGAGTCACTGAGCAGATTTGGGGCCCCACCCATGGGCATCGTCCTTATGTTTCCCTGGTTTACAAACTTCAACCTCCATCCGGATCTTGTTGCCGGAGAACCACAAGGACAATAATTTTTGGAGTAATCTCCATCCAGTGACCGATCCCCCAGGAGGGGCAGATAAAGAACCCCAACCCCGGGCAGATAAATCACAGGAGAGAAGCAGGAGACTCGTGTTGGGTCCAGCAATGTAAGATCTCTATTCTCAGGCCGCTTCCTGGGGAGAAGTTTCCTTAAATAGTCCACAAATCTTACTTAAAGGGCCAGCGCACCCTTTCAGCAAAGATAGGAGCACAGGGTTTGCCGCAAGGAAGAGGGGTTTGGCCGGCAGAGAGATAACTCAATGGCCGTGGTCAGGAGCCATCATAGTAGGTGCATGTAGGGAGCCATTACAGTAGGTGCATGTAGGGAGCCATTACAGTAGGTGCATGTAGGTAGCCATTACAGTAGGTGCATGTAGGGAGCCATTACAGTAGGTGCATGTAGGGAGCCATTACAGTAGGTGCATGTAGGGAGCCATTACAGTAGGTGCAAGTAGGGAGCCATTAAAGTAGGTGCATGTAGGGAGCCATTACAGTAGGTGCATGTAGGGAGCCATTACAGTAGGTGCATGTAGGGAGCCATCACAGTAGGTGCATGTAGGGAGCCATCACAGTAGGTGCATGTAGGGAGCCATTACAGTAGGTGCATGTAGGGAACCATTACAGTAGGTGCATGTAGGGAGCCATTACAGTAGGTGCATGTAGGTAGCCATCACAGTAGGTGCATGTAGGGAGCCATCACACCAGGTCCATACAATGGAGATGTATATTAGTCTTCTGTCTTCCCACAGAACTGAAGGGAAACAAAGTGATTGCTGGTAAATCTGTAAATACACAGAAACATCACATATTCATCTGTTCTAAGATTTCATGATAGGGTTAAATAGGGACATGGGTGACAATTAGAGACGGGTGGATCTGGGGATCGGAAAGCGTCTCGCGCTCCCTGGACATATTGCTGGATGGGCGGCCGTGCGGCGAATCCGGTAACTTGACGCCCTGAGCTACATCCATGGCTGTGATTGGATAGAGGGCAACCCTGACCAATCAGAGCCATGGATAGTAATTAGGGGTCATCAATTTGCTGGATTGTCTTCACGGCCGCCAATCCAGCAATATGTCCGGGTGGCGTCCTCCTCTCCGCCTGTTAGACACCATATATATGACATTACAGATAAATATTTACCAGTAGTGATGTGAATAATATATATAGTAAGAGAATATACAGATCTATGACGTGTCCATTTCTTACCCTTCTCGCCCTCAGGATTGTACATCATTGTATCCCGGGATAGGAACATAACCTACAGGAGAAAAACATCACATTAACAGGGGGCAGCGGATGGCGGGTGCTACCCAAACATGGCTATGTCCTTCATAGTGATCGATGGAGAGGGGAGGGGGAGGAGCATTCACCCCTCCCCTCTCCTGCACCCGTTCATGTACCCGAGGCCTAAGACTGGGCACTAGGACCTCGCGCTGTCAATGTTTGCGCTGAAATCTGCTGTAATATTTCTAATTTAACCACCACGGTACAAAATGTGAAAAATATAAGAGGAGGAAAAACACACAAAAACACAAATGTGTAATAAAAGCAGATGTCCAGTTATCTTACAATTTCATCATTACAAATCGGGTTAGAAAATGAAGTTTAATTGTTTGTTTCTACTTACATTAGTGAAATGAGAAGACATTAAGCTTTACCACAGATCAAGTCACCAGAGTCACTAGTCACCCATTACAGCCCAAGCAAAGAAGAGTGTATATATATATACACTCAGCGGCCACTTTATTAGGTCCACCATGCTAGTAACGGGTTGGACCCTCTTTTGCCTTCAGAACTGCCTCAATTCTTGGTGGCATAGATACAACAAGGTGCTGGAAGCTCCTCAGAGATTTTGCTCCATAGTGACATGATGGCATCACACAGTTGCCGCAGATTTGTCGGCTGCACATCCATGATGCGAATCTCCCGTTCCACCACATCCCAAAGATGCTCTATTGGATTGAGATCTGGTGACTGTGGAGCCATTTGTGTCCAGTGACCTCATTGTCATGTTCAAGAAACCAGTCTGAGATGATTCCAGCTTTATGACATGGCGCATTATCCTGCTGAAAGTAGCCATCAGATGTTACAGGGTACATTGTGCTCATAAAGGGATGGACATGGTCAGCAACAATACCATGACACCACCACCACCAGCCTGAGCCGCTGATACAAGGCAGGATGGATCCATGACACCACCACCACCAGCCTGAGCCGCAGATACAAGGCAGGATGGATCCATGACACCACCACCACCAGCCTGACCCGCTGATACAAGGCAGGATGGATCCATGACACCACCACCACCAGCCTGAGCCGCTGATACAAGGCAGGATGGATCCATGACACCACCAGCCTGAGCCGCTGATACCAGGCAGGATGGATCCATGACACCACCACCACCAGCCTGAGCCGCAGATACAAGGCAGGATGGATCCATGACACCACCACCACCAGCCTGACCCGCTGATACAAGGCAGGATGGATCCATGACACCACCACCACCAGCCTGAGTCACTGATACAAGGCAGGATGGATCCATGACACCACCAGCACCAGCCTGAGCCGCTGATACAAGGCAGGATGGATCCATGACACCACCAGCACCAGCCTGACCCGCTGATACAAGGCAGGATGGATCCATGACACCACCACCACCAGCCTGACCCGCTGATACAAGGCAGGATGGATCCATGACACCACCACCACCAGCCTGAGCCGCTGATACAAGGCAGGATGGATCCATGACACCACCAGCACCAGCCTGACCCGCTGATACAAGGCAGGATGGATCCATGACACCACCACCAGCCTGACCCGCTGATACAAGGCAGGATGGATCCATGACACCAGCACCACCAGCCTGAGCCGCTGATACAAGGCAGGATGGATCCATGACACCACCACCACCAGCCTGAGCCGCTGATACAAGGCAGGATGGATCCATGACACCACCACCACCAGCCTGAACCGCTGATACAAGGCAGGATGGATCCATGACACCACCACCAGCCTGAGCCGCTGAAACAAGGCAGGATGGATCCATGACACCACCACCACCAGCCTGAGCCGCTGATACAAGGCAGGATGGATCCATGACACCACCACCACCAGCCTGACCCGCTGATACAAGGCAGGATGGATCCATGACACCAGCACCACCAGCCTGAGCCGCTGATACAAGGCAGGATGGATCCATGACACCACCACCACCAGCCTGAGCCGCTGATACAAGGCAGGATGGATCCATGACACCACCACCACCAGCCTGACCCGCTGATACAAGGCAGGATGGATCCATGACACCAGCACCACCAGCCTGACCCGCTGATACAAGGCAGGATGGATCCATGACACCAGCACCACCAGCCTGACCCGCTGATACAAGGCAGGATGGATCCATGACACCAGCACCACCAGCCTGAGCCGCTGATACAAGGCAGGATGGATCCATGACACCACCACCACCAGCCTGAGCCGCTGATACAAGGCAGGATGGATCCATGACACCACCACCACCAGCCTGAGCCGCTGATACAAGGCAGGATGGATCCATGACACCACCACCACCAGCCTGACCCGCTGATACAAGGCAGGATGGATCCATGACACCACCACCACCAGCTTGAGCCGCTGATACAAGGCAGGATGGATCCATGACACCACCACCACCAGCCTGAGCCGCTGATACAAGGCAGGATGGATCCATGACACCACCACCACCAGCCTGAGCCGCTGATACAAGGCAGGATGGATCCATGACACCACCACCACCAGCCTGACCCGCTGATACAAGGCAGGATGGATCCATGACACCAGCACCACCAGTCTGAGCCGCTGATACAAGGCAGGATGGACCCATGACGACACCACCACCAGCCTGACCCGCTGATACAAGGCAGGATGGATCCATGACACCAGCACCACCAGCCTGACCCGCTGATACAAGGCAGGATGGATCCATGACACCACCACCACCAGCCTGAGCCGCTGATACAAGGCAGGATGGATCCATGACACCACCACCACCAGCCTGAGCCGCTGATACAAGGCAGGATGGATCCATGACACCAGCACCACCAGCCTGACCCGCTGATACAAGGCAGGATGGATCCATGACACCACCACCACCAGCCTGACCCGCTGATACAAGGCAGGATGGATCCATGACACCACCACCACCAGCCTGAGCCGCTGATACAAGGCAGGATGGATCCATGACACCCCCACCACCAGCCTGAGCCGCTGATACAAGGCAGGATGGATCCATGACACCACCACCACCAGCCTGAGCCGCTGATACAAGGCAGGATGGATCCATGACACCACCACCACCAGCCTGAGCCGCTGATACAAGGCAGGATGGATCCATGACACCACCGCCACCAGCCTGAGCCGCTGATACAAGGCAGGATGGATCCATGACATCACCACCACCAGCCTGACCCGCTGATACAAGGCAGGATGGATCCATGACACCAGCACCACCAGCCTGAGCCGCTGATACAAGGCAGGATGGATCCATGACACCAGCACCACCAGCCTGAGCCGCTGATACAAGGCAGGATGGATCCATGACACCACCACCACCAGCCTGAGCCGCTGATACAAGGCAGGATGGATCCATGACACCAGCACCACCAGCCTGAGCCGCTGATACAAGGCAGGATGGATCCATGACACCACCACCACCAGCCTGAGCCGCTGATACAAGGCAGGATGGATCCGTGCTTTCATGTTGTTGTACCAAATTCTGACCTTACCATCCGAATGTCGCAGCAGAAATCGAGACTCATCAGACCAGGCAACGTTTTTCCAATCTTCTACTGTCCAATTTCCATGAGCTTGTGCAAATTGTAGCCTCAGTTTCCTGTTCTTAGCTGAAAGGAGTGGCACCCGGTGTGGTCTTCTGCTGCTGTAGCCCATCTGCCTCAAAGTTGGACGTACTGTGCGTTCAGAGATGCTCTTCTGCCTACCTTGGGTGTAACGGGTGGCGATTTGTGTCACTGTTGCCTTTCTATCAGCTCGAACCAGTCTGCCCATTCTCCTCTGACCTCTGGCATCAACAAGGCATTTCCGCCCACAGAACTGCCGCTCACTGGATGTTTTTTCTTTTTCGGACCATTCTCTGTAAACCCTAGAGATGGTTGTGCGTGAAAATCCCAGTAGATCAGCAGTTTCTGAAATACTCAGACCAGCCCTTCTGGCACCAACAACCATGCCACGTTCACAGGCCACAAATCACCTTTCTTCCCCATACTGATGCTCGGGAGAACTGCAGGAGATTGTCTGGACCATGTCTACATGCCTAAATGCACTGAGTTGCCACCATGTGATTGGCTGATTAAGTGTTAACGAGCAGTTGGACAGGTGTACCTAATAAAGTGGCCGGTGAGTGTATATATAAAGCAGCAGATTGTCACATTGAGGAAATAGAAGGAAAAGCCGCTTCTTCCGCCCCTCCCCAGTATTCACTCAGCCAATCACAGCTCATCTTGTTGTGCTGTGGATGAGCTGTAGCGCATCCTCAATGCTTTGCCGTATGTCAGGTTGGATGGCCGGGCCCCCTGACACTACAGGCCCCATAATAGCTGCTATGGCTGCTTCCACGGTAGGTACTCCACTGTGATCACATGTACAGTGCTAGCGCACATATCCAGTGAGATGCAAGTGATCGGTAACAAATCGCAGGCGTTTCACTGGAAATACATATGCAATAGGGCTGAGGCCCGCCGCGTGCGCTAACACAGCGCATACCAGGGTGATGTCTTCTAAGGTCCAGTCACATCTGCGGCGTCAACCACATGTATGATTCTGACAACATGAAAGCACAGCAGCCTCCATGAATTTCTATTCCTCCCCATCCTCTATGGAGGCTGCTGTGATTTCATGTGATCAGATACATGCATGGGGTAGACGTTGTAGATGTTATAGGATCATAGATGTTGTCACCCTGGTCACATGACTTTAAGTGGCCAATGATGTAACAGAGCTCTCTCTCAATGTTCACACAGCAGCGTGTCCTAGCAGTGAGACCTGTCAATCAGGAACAAGGAGGCGGGATAATGCAAGTAACCACTGAACATGCAGGGCTTCATTGGATTAATTGCACTTAGTGTGGTGGACTCACATCAGGTGAGTTGCATATAAGTTTACAAACTGATTTTTAACATTGCGGCCATGGAAAGGTACCATTTACGGATAAGGGCGATGCTTTGTAATCATAGTTTAAATACCGCAACAATATAGCAAAGAATAAATTCTATATAAAATACAAAATTGCTGTAATTGTATCTATCCAGCAGGTGGCGCCATGGTACTTCTAATGCTACAATACAATACTGGCTCTTATGACAGGACCGGGGATCAGTATCGGACTGATGTGCAGGGGCTTAACATGAGGGGGTGCAGGGGGTGCAGTCACAACTGGGCCCAAGTGGTTTAGGGGGCCCCTAAGGTGTCTCTTTCCCATATGAGAAGACCTGTACTATAACCCATACATTATAGCTGGGGGCCTGGCACAGACTGGCACTGGGGCACATGGTCACAATGTATAAGGACTGATGTGACAGCTCGGTGCAGCGCTGCGTAATCTGTGTGCGCTATAAAAATAAAGAATTATTATTATTAATATGACAATTATTATATTCTAATCGGCAAAGAGAGAAGAGACGTCAGGACTCGTCTGATCAGTACAGTCATAACATCCCGGGAAGAAATCTCCCATCACGATCCCTCCGGATGAAGCAGGGACATCACTCCTAGATCCGGGCCCCGGGACTGTGGGATCTTCTTATCCATGGTCTCCTTCCTTCTAAAATCTACTTATAAAATTTACTACTGAGGTGCAAAATGGGGCAGATTTACTTACCCGGTCCATTCGCGATCCAGCGTCGCGTTCTCTGCGGTGGATTCGGGTCCGGCTGGGATTCACTAAGGTAGTTCCTCCGAAGTCCACCAGGTGGTGCTGCTGCACTGAAGAGCATCGGAACGTGCTGGAGTTCACCGGCCTATTCCTAGTGAAGGTAAGTGCAAGCTCTGCGCCCCTTTTTTTTTTTTAATGCGGTGGTTTCTCCGAATCCGTTGGATTTTCATTTGGCCACGCCCCCCGATTTCCGTCGCGTGCATGCCAGCGCCGATGCGCCACAATCTGATCACGTGCGCCAAAATCCTGGGGCAATATAGGGAAAATGGGCGCAAAACGGAAATATTCGGGTAACACGGCGGGAAAACCCGAATCGGGCCCTTAGTAAATGACCCCCAATGTGTCTTGATGGAGGGACAGATTATTCCCAAATTGTGATGCAATTCAATTGATAATTTTCTGCAAATTGTTTCATTTTTTACATGATATAACATGTGGATATTCATTTTAAAGGAAATTTACCATCTGTTGTTATATATTGTGAACCAGACATACCTAGATAATGCTGTTGCTACACTGACGCAGGAACATATCTTGTTTAATCCTTGAACTGGTTTTGCTAAAAAGAAAAACTATTATGCCAATTATAAAATTCAGGACCTTGGGAAAGCTGGGTGCTGTCTGGCTGCTTCATGGAGCTTCCTGAACTGATCAACCTAAGCTGGATGACTCATACACAGCAGCAGGGGGATGATGCACTGATTGATTACTTCTGCCTGTCAGGCACAACACGGTGATGACACATTCTCGGCTTATGCCAAGCAGGACAAGGTTGTAGCATAATTAGGGTGAGAGGAGAAGTGCCGGAGCCGCCACAGGAGCCACAGAGCCTCATTATCATAATTTTATAATTTTTTGTTCAGCAAAACCACTCAGCTCAGGGATTAACCAAGATATGTTTCTGCATCAGTGCAGCTACAGCAGTCTCAAGGTATGTTTGCTTCATAATACATCAAATCAAATGGTAGATTTCCTTTAAGAGACTGAAATGGAAAGAGACAGATCAGGTTATAATATCACTCAGGACAGAGACAGATCAGGTTATAATATCACTCAGGACAGAGACAGATCAGGTTATCAGGTCACTCAGGGCAGAGACAGATCAGGTTCTCAGGTCACTCAGGGCAGAGACAGATCAGGTTATCAGGTCACTCAGGGCAGAGACAGATCAGGTTATCAGGTCACTCAGGGCAGAGACAGATCAGGTTATCAGGTCACTCAGGGCACAGACAGATCAGGTTCTCAGGTCACTCAGGGCAGAGACAGATCAGGTTATAATATCACTCAGGACAGAGACAGATCAGGTTATCAGGTCACTCAGGGCAGAGACAGATCAGGTTCTCAGGTCACTCAGGGCAGAGACAGATCAGGTTATCAGGTCACTCAGGGCAGAGACAGATCAGGTTATCAGGTCACTCAGGGCAGAGACAGATCAGGTTCTCAGGTCACTCAGGGCAGAGACAGATCAGGTTCTCAGGTCACTCAGGGCAGAGACAGATCAGGTTATTGGGTCACTCAGGACAGAGACAGATCAGGTTATTGGGTCACTCAGGACAGAGACAGATCAGGTTCTCAGGTCACTCAGGCAGAGACACATCAGGTTCTCAGGTCACTCAGGGCAGAGACAGATCAGGTTATTATATCACTCAGGGCAGAGACAGATCAGGTTATCAGGTCACTCAGGACAGAGACAGATCAGGTTATCAGGTCACTCAGGGCAGAGACAGATCAGGTTATAATATCCCTCAGGGCAGAGACAGATCAGGTTATCAGGTCACTCAGGCAAAGACAGATCAGGTTCTCAGGTCACTCAGGGCAGAGACAGATCAGGTTATTATATCACTGAGGGCAGAGACAGATCAGGTTATCAGGTCACTCAGGCAGAGACAGATCAGGTTCTCAGGTCACTCAGGGCAGAGACAGATCAGGTTATTATATCACTCAGGGCAGAGACAGATCAGGTTATCGGGTCACTCAGGGCAGAGACAGATCAGGTTATCAGGTCACTCGGGGCAGAGACAGACCAGGTTATCAGGTCACTCAGGCAGAGACAGATCAGGTTATCAGGTCACTCAGGGCAGAGACAGATCAGGTTATCAGGTCACTCAGGGCAGAGATAGATCAGGTTATTATATCACTCAGGGCAGAGACAGATTAGGTTCTCAGGTCACTCAGGGCAGAGACAGATCAGGTTATCAGGTCACTCAGGGCAGAGACAGATCAGGTTATCAGGTCACTCAGGGCAGAGACATATCAGGTTATCAGGTCACTCAGGGCAGAGACAGATCAGGTTATCAGGTCACTCAGGGCAGAGACAGATCAGGTTATCAGGCCACTCAGGGCAGAGACAGATCAGGTTATTATATCACTCAGGGCAGAGACAGATCAAGTTATTATATCACTCAGGGCAGAGACAGATCAGGTTATCGGGTCACTCAGGGCAGAGACAGATCAGGTTATCAGGTCACTCAGGGCAGAGACAGATCTGGTTATCAGGTCACTCAGGCAGAGACAGATCAGGTTATCAGGTCACTCAGGGCAGAGACAGATCAGGTTCTCAGGTCACTCAGGGCAGAGACAGATCAGGTTATTATAGTACTCATGGCAGAGATAGATCAGGTTATCAGGTCACTCAGGCAGAGACAGATCAGGTTATCAGGTCACTCAGGCAGAGACAGATCAGGTTATCAGGTCACTCAGGGCAGAGACAAATCAGGTGACTGTGTCCGTGTAGCGACGCTCTTACCGCTTCTCTTGGAGTTCTTCCAGCAGATGATTCCCGCTATCATGGTGACCAGTCCAAGGACAAAGATCAGAGACGCGAGACTGATCTTTATGATCTGCTTGGTGGTCAGTCCGGCTTCTGTGTGGATGAGAAATACTGGATGAGGTCCAGGGAGGTGGATTATAGTCTCATCCCTATAATAATGTTATATATTTATTGTATCTGATGGGATTATATAATCTCCAGGGCAGAGAAGACCCAATCACAGGTCCAGCCTCTCCCCCCATACTCACTCCAGGTCTCCATCAGGGGCTCCTCCAGGCTCTCGTGCTCCACCACACAGGTGTAGTTATCTCCAGGGTCAGAGCCCCTCAGATCCAGGGACACCACCACCTGGTATGTCCAGTCCCCGACCCGAACCGCCTCCGATACGTTCTTCACCACAGTCTTATCATTTTTGATCCAGGCCACAAAGATCTTCTGAGGGTAAAAGCCCCAAACATGGCAGATAAGTACCGGGGGGCTGTCCTCACTAAACTGCTCAGGGGAGTACACCTCCATAGACGGCTTCACTGCATGGAACCAAAGACATCAGATTTATCATAGCAGCTATATCCTGTACATAGGGGGCAGTATTATAGTAGTTATATTCCTGTACATAGGGGGCAGTATTATAGTAGTTATATTCCTGTACATAGGGGGCAGTATTATAGTAGTTATATCCTGTACATAGGGGGCAGTATTATAGTAGTTATATTCCTGTACATAGGGGGCAGTATTATAGTAGTTATATTCCTCTACATAGGGGGCAGTATTATAGTAGTTATATTCTTGTACATAGGGGGCAGTATTATAGTAGTTATATTCTTGTACATAGAGGGCAGTATTATAGTAGTTATATTCCTGTACATAGGGGGCAGTATTATAGTAGTTATATTCTTGTACATAGGGGGCAGTATTATAGTAGTTATATTCCTGTACATAGGGGGCAGTATTATAGTAGTTATATTCTTGTACATAGGGGGCAGTATTATAGTAGTTATATTCCTGTACATAGGGGGCAGTATTATAGTAGTTATATTCCTGTACATAGGGGGCAGTATTATAGTAGATATATTCCTGTACATAGGGGCAGTATTATAGTAGTTATATTCCTGTACATAGGGGGCAGTATTATAGTAGATATATTCCTGTACATAGGGGGCAGTATTATAGTAGTTATATTCCTGTACATAGGGGGCAGTATTATAGTAGTTATATTCCTGTACATAGGGGGCAGTATTATAGTAGTTATATTCCTGTACATAGGGGGCAGTATTATAGTAGTTATATTCTTGTACATAGGGGGAGTATTATAGTAGTTATATTCCTGTACATAGGGGGCAGTATTATAGTAGTTATATTCCTGTACATAGGGGGCAGTATTATAGTAGTTATATCCTTGTACATAGGGGCAGTATTATAGTAGTTATATTCTTGTACATAGGGGGCAGTATTATAGTAGTTATATTCTTGTACATAGGGGGCACTATTATAGTAGTTATATTCCTGTATATAGGGGGCAGTATTATAGTAGTTATATTCTTGTACATAGGGGGCACTATTATAGTAGTTATATTCCTGTACATAGGGGGCAGTATTATAGTAGTTATATTCCTGTACATAGGGGGCAGTATTATAGTAGTTATATTCCTGTACATAGGGGGCAGTATTATAGTAGTTATATTTCTGTACATAGGGGGCAGTATTATAGTAGTTATATCCCTGTACATAGGGGGCAGTATTATAGTAGTTATATTCTTGTACATAGGGGCAGTATTATAGTAGTTATATTCCTGTACATAGGGGGCAGTATTATAGTAGTTATTTTCCTGTTTATAGGGGGCAGTATTATAGTAGTTATATTCCTGTACATAGGGGGCAGTATTAAAGTAGTTATATTCTTGTACATAGGGGGCAGTATTATAGTAGTTATATTCCTGTACATAGGGTGCAGTATTATAGTAGTTATATTCCTGTACATAGGGGGCAATATTATAGTAGTTATATTCCTGTACATAGGAGGCAGTATTATAGTAGTTATATTCCTGTACATAGGGGGCAGTATTATAGTAGTTATATTCCTGTACATAGAGGGCAGTATTATAGTAGTTATATTCTTGTACATAGGGAGCAGTATTATAGTAGTTATATCCCTGTACATAGGGGGCAGTATTATAGTAGTTATATTCTTGTACATAGGGGGCAGTATTATAGTAGTTATATTCCTGTACATAGAGGGCAGTATTATAGTAGTTATATTCTTGTACATAGGGAGCAGTATTATAGTAGTTATATCCCTGTACATAGAGGGCAGTATTATAGTAGTTATATTCCTGTACATAGGGGGCAGTATTATAGTAGTTATATTCCTGTACACAGGGGGCAGTATTATAGTAGTTATATTCCTGTACATAGGGGGCAGTATTATAGTAGTTATATTCCTGTACATAGGGGGCAGCATTATAGTAGTTATATCCCTGTACATAGGGGGCAGTATTATAGTAGTTATATTCCTGTACATAGGGGGCAGTATTATAGTAGATATATTCTTGTACATAGGGGGCAGTATTATAGTAGTTATATTCTTGTACATAGGGGGCAGTATTATAGTAGTCATATTCCTGTACATAGGGGGCAGTATTATAGTAGTTATATTCTTGTACATAGGGGGCAGTATTATAGTAGTTATATCCTGTACATAGGGGCAGTATTATATTAGTTATATTCTTGTACATAGGGGGCAGTATTATAGTAGTTATATTCCTGTACATAGGGGGCAATATTATAGTAGTTATATTCCTGTACATAGGAGGCAGTATTATAGTAGTTATATTCTTGTACATAGGGGGCAGTATTATAGTTGTTATATTCCTGTACATAGAGGGCAGTATTATAGTAGTTATATTCTTGTACATAGGGAGCAGTATTATAGTAGTTATATTCTTGTACATAGGGGGCAGTATTATAGTAGTTATATTCTTGTACATAGGGGGCAGTATTATAGTAGTTATATTCCTGTACATAGGGGGCAGTATTATAGTAGTTATATTCCTGTACATAGGGGGCAGTATTATAGTAGTTATATTCCTGTACATAGGGGGCAGTATTATAGTAGTTATATTCTTGTACATAGGGGCAGTATTATAGTAGTTATATTCCTGTACATAGGGGGCAGTATTATAGTAGTTATATTCTTGTACATAGGGGGCAGTATTATAGTAGTTATATTCCTGTACATAGGGGGCAGTATTATAGTAGTTATATTCTTGTACATAGGGGCAGTATTATAGTAGTCATATTCCTGTACATAGGGGGCAGTATTATAGTAGTCATATTCCTGTACATAGGGGGCAGTATTATAGTAGTTATATTCTTGTACATAGGGGGCAGTATTAGAGTAGTTATATCCTGTACATAGGGGCAGTATTATATTAGTTATATTCTTGTACATAGGGGGCAGTATTATAGTAGTTATATCCTGTACATAGGGGCAGTATTATAGTAGTTATATCCTGTACATAGGGGCAGTATTATATTAGTTATATTCTTGTACATAGGGGGCAGTATTATAGTAGTTATATTCTTGTACATAGGGGGCAGTATTATAGTAGTCATATTCCTGTACATAGGGGGCAGTATTATAGTAGTTATATTCTTGTACATAGGGGGCAGTATTATAGTAGTTATATCCTGTACATAGGGGCAGTATTATATTAGTTATATTCTTGTACATAGGGGGCAGTATTATAGTAGATATATTCCTGTACATAGGGGGCAGTATTATAGTAGTTATATTCTTGTACATAGGGGGCAGTATTATAGTAGTTATATTCTTGTACATAGGGGCAGTATTATAGTAGTTATATTCCTGTACATAGGGGGCAGTATTATATTAGTTATATTCTTGTACATAGGGGGCAGTATTATAGTAGTCATATTCCTGTACATAGGGGGCAGTATTATAGTAGTCATATTCCTGTACATAGGGGGCAGTATTATAGTAGTTATATTCTTGTACATAGGGGGCAGTATTATAGTAGTTATATCCTGTACATAGGGGCAGTATTATATTAGTTATATTCTTGTACATCGGGGGCAGTATTATAGTAGTTATATCCTGTACATAGGGGCAGTATTATAGTAGTTATATCCTGTACATAGGGGCAGTATTATATTAGTTATATTCTTGTACATAGGGGGCAGTATTATAGTAGTTATATTCTTGTACATAGGGGGCAGTATTATAGTAGTCATATTCCTGTACATAGGGGGCAGTATTATAGTAGTTATATTCTTGTACATAGGGGGCAGTATTATAGTAGTTATATCCTGTACATAGGGGCAGTATTATATTAGTTATATTCTTGTACATAGGGGGCAGTATTATAGTAGTTATATCCTGTACATAGGGGCAGTATTATAGTAGTTATATCCTGTACATAGGGGCAGTATTATATTAGTTATATTCTTGTACATAGGAGGCAGTATTATAGTAGTCATATTCCTGTACATAGGGGGCAGTATTATAGTAGTCATATTCCTGTACATAGGGGGCAGTATTATAGTAGTTATATTCTTGTACATAGGGGGCAGTATTATAGTAGTTATATCCTGTACATAGGGGCAGTATTATATTAGTTATATTCTTGTACATAGGGGGCAGTATTATAGTAGTTATATTCTTGTACATAGGGGGCAGTATTATAGTAGTTATATTCCTGTACATAGGGGGCAGTATTATAGTAGTTATATTCCTGTACATAGGGGCAGTATTATAGTAGTTATATTCCAGTACATAGGGGGCAGTATTATAGTAGTTATATTCCTGTACATAGGGGGCAGTATTATAGTAGTTATATTCCTGTACATAGGGGGCAGTATTATAGTAGTTATATTCTTGTACATAGGGGGCAGTATTATAGTAGTTATATCCTGTACATAGGGGCAGTATTATAGTAGTTATATTCTTGTACATAGGGGGCAGTATTATAGTAGTCATATTCCTGTACATAGGGGGCAGTATTATAGTAGTTATATTCTTGTACATAGGGGGCAGTATTATAGTAGTTATATCCTGTACATAGGGGCAGTATTATATTAGTTATATTCTTGTACATAGGGGGCAGTATTATAGTAGTTATATTCTTGTACATAGGGGGCAGTATTATAGTAGATATATTCCTGTACATAGGGGGCAGTATTATAGTAGTTATATTCTTGTACATAGGGGGCAGTATTATAGTAGTTATATTCTTGTACATAGGGGCAGTATTATAGTAGTTATATTCCTGTACATAGGGGGCAGTATTATAGTAGTTATATTCCTGTACATAGAGGGCAGTATTATAGTAGTTATATTCCTGTACATAGGGGGCAGTATTATAGTAGTTATATTCTTGTACATAGGGGGCAGTATTATAGTAGTTATATTCCTGTACATAGGGGGCAGTATTATAGTAGTTATATTCCTGTACATAGAGGGCAGTATTATAGTAGTTATATTCCTGTACATAGGCGGCAGTATTATAGTAGTTATATTCCTGTACATAGGGAGCAGTATTATAGTAGTTATATTCCTGTACACAGGGGCAGTATTATAGTAGTTATATTCCAGTACATAGGGGGCAGTATTATAGTAGTTATATTCCTGTACATAGGGGGCAGTATTATAGTAGTTATATTCCTGTACATAGGGGGCAGTATTATAGTAGTTATATTCTTGTACATAGGGGGCAGTATTATAGTAGTTATATCCTGTACATAGGGGCAGTATTATAGTAGTTATATTCTTGTACATAGGGGGCAGTATTATATTAGTTATATTCTTGTACATAGGGGGCAGTATTATAGTAGTTATATTCTTGTACATAGGGGGCAGTATTATAGTAGATATATTCCTGTACATAGGGGGCAGTATTATAGTAGTTATATTCTTGTACATAGGGGGCAGTATTATAGTAGTTATATTCCTGTACATAGGGGCAGTATTATAGTAGTTATATTCCTGTACATAGGGGGCAGTATTATAGTAGTTATATTCCTGTACATAGAGGGCAGTATTATAGTAGTTATATTCCTGTACATAGGGGGCAGTATTATAGTAGTTATATTCTTGTACATAGGGGCAGTATTATAGTAGTTATATTCCTGTACATAGGGGGCAGTATTATAGTAGTTATATTCCTGTACATAGGGGGCAGTATTATAGCAGTTATATTCCTGTACATAGGGGGCAGTATTATAGTAGTTATATTCCTGTACATAGGGGGCAGTATTATAGTAGTTATATTCCTGTACATAGGGGGCAGTATTATAGTAGTTATATTCCTGTACATAGGGGGCAGTATTATAGTAGTTATATTCTTGTACATAGGGGGCAGTATTATAGTAGTTATATTCCTCTACATAGGGGGCAGTATTATAGTAGTTATATTCCTGTACATAGGGGGCAGTATTATAGTAGTTATATTCCTGTACATAGGGGGCAGTATTATAGTAGTTATATTCTTGTACATAGGGGGCAGTATTATAGTAGTTATATCCTGTACATAGGGGCAGTATTATAGTAGTTATATTCTTGTACATAGGGGGCAGTATTATAGTAGTCATATTCCTGTACATAGGGGGCAGTATTATAGTAGTTATATTCTTGTACATAGGGGGCAGTATTATAGTAGTTATATCCTGTACATAGGGGCAGTATTATATTAGTTATATTCTTGTACATAGGGGGCAGTATTATAGTAGTTATATTCTTGTACATAGGGGGCAGTATTATAGTAGATATATTCCTGTACATAGGGGGCAGTATTATAGTAGTTATATTCTTGTACATAGGGGGCAGTATTATAGTAGTTATATTCTTGTACATAGGGGCAGTATTATAGTAGTTATATTCCTGTACATAGGGGGCAGTATTATAGTAGTTATATTCCTGTACATAGAGGGCAGTATTATAGTAGTTATATTCCTGTACATAGGGGGCAGTATTATAGTAGTTATATTCTTGTACATAGGGGGCAGTATTATAGTAGTTATATCCTGTACATAGGGGCAGTATTATATTAGTTATATTCTTGTACATAGGGGGCAGTATTATAGTAGTTATATTCTTGTACATAGGGGGCAGTATTATAGTAGATATATTCCTGTACATAGGGGGCAGTATTATAGTAGTTATATTCTTGTACATAGGGGGCAGTATTATAGTAGTTATATTCTTGTACATAGGGGCAGTATTATAGTAGTTATATTCCTGTACATAGGGGGCAGTATTATAGTAGTTATATTCCTGTACATAGAGGGCAGTATTATAGTAGTTATATTCCTGTACATAGGGGGCAGTATTATAGTAGTTATATTCTTGTACATAGGGGGCAGTATTATAGTAGTTATATTCCTGTACATAGGGGGCAGTATTATAGTAGTTATATTCCTGTACATAGAGGGCAGTATTATAGTAGTTATATTCCTGTACATAGGCGGCAGTATTATAGTAGTTATATTCCTGTACATAGGGAGCAGTATTATAGTAGTTATATTCCTGTACACAGGGGCAGTATTATAGTAGTTATATTCCAGTACATAGGGGGCAGTATTATAGTAGTTATATTCCTGTACATAGGGGGCAGTATTATAGTAGTTATATTCCTGTACATAGGGGGCAGTATTATAGTAGTTATATTCTTGTACATAGGGGGCAGTATTATAGTAGTTATATCCTGTACATAGGGGCAGTATTATAGTAGTTATATTCTTGTACATAGGGGGCAGTATTATATTAGTTATATTCTTGTACATAGGGGGCAGTATTATAGTAGTTATATTCTTGTACATAGGGGGCAGTATTATAGTAGATATATTCCTGTACATAGGGGGCAGTATTATAGTAGTTATATTCTTGTACATAGGGGGCAGTATTATAGTAGTTATATTCCTGTACATAGGGGCAGTATTATAGTAGTTATATTCCTGTACATAGGGGGCAGTATTATAGTAGTTATATTCCTGTACATAGAGGGCAGTATTATAGTAGTTATATTCCTGTACATAGGGGGCAGTATTATAGTAGTTATATTCTTGTACATAGGGGCAGTATTATAGTAGTTATATTCCTGTACATAGGGGGCAGTATTATAGTAGTTATATTCCTGTACATAGAGGGCAGTATTATAGTAGTTATATTCCTGTACATAGGGGGCAGTATTATAGTAGTTATATTCTTGTACATAGGGGGCAGTATTATAGCAGTTATATTCCTGTACATAGGGGGCAGTATTATAGTAGTTATATTCCTGTACATAGGGGGCAGTATTATAGTAGTTATATTCCTGTACATAGGGGGCAGTATTATAGTAGTTATATTCCTGTACATAGGGGGCAGTATTATAGTAGTTATATTCTTGTACATAGGGGGCAGTATTATAGTAGTTATATTCCTCTACATAGGAGGCAGTATTATAGTAGTTATATTCCTGTACATAGGGGGCAGTATTATAGTAGTTATATTCCTGTACATAGGGGGCAGTATTATAGTAGTTATATTCTTGTACATAGGGGCAGTATTATAGTAGTTATATTCCTGTACATAGGGGGCAGTATTATAGTAGTTATATTCTTGTACATAGGGGGCAGTATTATAGTAGTTATATTCTTGTACATAGGGGCAGTATTATAGTAGTTATATTCCTGTACATAGGGGGCAGTATTATAGTAGTTATATTCTTGTACATAGGGGGCAGTATTATAGTAGTTATATTCCTGTACATAGGGGCAGTATTATAGTAGTTATATTCCTGTACATAGGGGGCAGTATTATAGTAGTTATATTCCTGTACATAGAGGGCAGTATTATAGTAGTTATATTCCTGTACATAGGGGGCAGTATTATAGTAGTTATATTCTTGTACATAGGGGCAGTATTATAGTAGTTATATTCCTGTACATAGGGGGCAGTATTATAGTAGTTATATTCCTGTACATAGAGGGCAGTATTATAGTAGTTATATTCCTGTACATAGGGGGCAGTATTATAGTAGTTATATTCCTGTACATAGGGGGCAGTATTATAGCAGTTATATTCCTGTACATAGGGGGCAGTATTATAGTAGTTATATTCCTGTACATAGGGGGCAGTATTATAGTAGTTATATTCCTGTACATAGGGGGCAGTATTATAGTAGTTATATTCTTGTACATAGGGGGCAGTATTATAGTAGTTATATTCCTGTACATAGGGGGCAGTATTATAGTAGTTATATTCCTGTACATAGGGGGCAGTATTATATTAGTTATATTCTTGTACATAGGGGGCAGTATTATAGTAGTTATATTCCTGTACACAGGGGGCAGTATTATAGTAGTTATATTCTTGTACATAGGGGGCAGTATTATAGTAGTTATATTCCTGTACATAGGGGGCAGTATTATAGTAGTTATATTCCTGTACATAAGGGGCAGTATTATAGTAGTTATATTCTTGTACATAGGGGGCAGTATTATAGTAGTTATATTCCTGTACATAGGGGGCAGTATTATAGTAGTTATATTCCTGTACATAGGGGGCAGTATTATAGTAGTTATATTCCCAGTGGCGTAACTACCGCCGTAGCAGCCGTAGCGGTTGCTACGGGGCCCGTGAGGTTCAGGGGCCCGGGGATGCACGCTCCCTGCAGTGCTTTGCCACGGCCTGGGGTAAGTGGTCCGGGGCTGCAGTGCCGGATCGTGCCCCCGGGCCCCTCCCTCTCTGTGCATCTACACGTCTCCTGAGCCCGGCCGCCCACCCATCCACCTCTTTCCGGGATCCCTGCCTGCTCATATCCTTGACCCGGTCCCCAGCCACCTCTCTGACCCGCCCCCCTCATCTCCCTGACCTGCCCGCTCATCAGCCTGCAGGGCGGCACAGTTGATTCTCTGCCCCCCCTTCCCCCGCTCGGCCCCCCCTTCCCCCGCTCGCCCCCCCCCCCCGCTCGCGCGCCCCACCTTCCCCCGCTCGCCCCCCCCCCCGCTCGCGCGCCCCCCCCTTCCCCCGCTCGCCCCCCCGCCGTCTGAATGCATCTGGACAACCACCTGAACACCTGCCTGAACACCCATACAGCTCCCAAACTTCCTAAAAGGTAAGTTTATACAGATGTATTTATCTGTATGTATATATGTATTTATCTGTATGTATATATGTATTTATATGCATATACTGTGTACATATGTATATACAGTGTATGTGTATATACAGTGTATATACTGTGTATATGTGTATATATGTATATATTGTATATATACTGTGTATATACGTGTATATGTGTATATATTGTATATATACTGTGTATATGTGTGTATATACTGTGTATATGTGTGTATATTATATATACACTGTGTATATGTGTGTATATACTGTGTATATGTGTGTATATTGTATATACACTGTGTATATGTGTGTATATACTGTGTATATGTGTATATATTGTATATATACTGTGTATATGTGTGTATATACTGTGTATATGTGTATATATTGTATATATACTGTGTATATGTGTGTATATGTGTATATATTGTGTATATACTGTGTATATGTGTATATATTGCATATATACTGTGAATATGTGTGTATATGTGTATATATTGTATATATACTGTGTATATGTGTATATATTGTATATATACTGTGTATATGTGTGTATATACTGTGTATATGTGTATATATTGTATATATACTGTGTATATGTGTGTATATGTGTATATATGTGTGTATATGTGTATATATTGTATATATACTATGTATATGTGTGTATATACTGTGTATATGTGTATATATTGTATATATACTGTGTATATGTGTATATATTGTATATATACGGTGTATATGTGTATATATTGTATATATACTGTGTATATGTGTGTATATGTGTATATATTGTGTATATACTGTGTATATGTGTATATATTGCATATATACTGTGAATATGTGTGTATATGTGTATATATTGTATATATACTGTGTATATGTGTATATATTGTATATACACTGTGTATATGTGTGTATATACTGTGTATATGTGTATATATACTGTGAATATGTGTGTATATACTGTGTATATGTGTATATATTGTATATATACTGTGTATACATAAATATATATATATATATATATATATATATATACTGTTTATGCATATTCCGTATATATATATATGTAAATCCTATGTATATGTGTATATATGCATCTACTATGTATACATGTATATACTGTGTATAAATGCATTGAAGCAAATACTGTATTTTTACATGCATGTATTTATATTAGCATATATATATATATATATATATATATATATATATATATATATGATGTGTGTTTTTGTATGTGGTAAGTATGTATGCTGTATATACTGAATGTATGTGTATATTCTGTATGTATATGCAGCATGTGTGTATGTGGTGTTTTTATCCTGCATGTATGTGTATATATGGTCAGTGTATACTGTATTTGTGTATGTATGTATATATGTATATATATATATTTATATATATATGTGTGTGTGTGTGTGTGTATTGTAAATGTATTATATGTATATAATGTGTATACTGTATGAGTTTGTATACACTCTGTATTAGTGTATAAATGTATATGAGTGCATAAATGTGTGTGTATAGGTCTATGCTTGTATGTATAAGGGTGTGAGTATACGAGTGTAGAACTTTATGTGTGTATATAAAGGTGTGTCTATATCAGTGTATAAATGTGTGTAATTGTATAAACATGTCTGTATAGGGGTACCTTCCCAAGAACATATGGGGGACGTATATCTGGCCGCAAATTTGCTGCCGGATATACTTCCCCCCATAGGCTTCTATACGCATGGGCTCGGAACGGTGAGCACAACGAGTACTCACTGTTTCGAGCAAAAGAGATAGAGCGTGCTCTGTCTATGGCCATAAGAACGGCCATGCGGCTCTATTCTCTATGGAGAGGGGAGGGGTGAGCTGCGCTCACCTCTCCTCTCCAGCGCACCCGACGTGTGCCTGCCATATATATATATTTTAAGGGGAAGGGGGCCCCATGCAGAAATCTGCTATGGGGCCCAGCCTCTCCTAGTTACGCCCCTGTATATTCCTGTACATAGGGGGCGGTATTATAGTAGTTATATTCTTGTACATAGGAGGCTGTATTATAGTAGTTATATTCTTGTACATAGGGGGCAGTATTATAGTAGTTATATTCTTGTACATAGGGGGCAGTATTATAGTAGTTATATTCCTGTACATAGGGGGCAGTATTATAGTAGTTATATTCTTGTACATAGGGGGCAGTATTATAGTAGTTATATTCCGGTACATAGGGGGCAGTATTATAGTAGTTATATTCTTGTACATAGGGGGCAGTATTATAGTAGTTATATTCCTGTACATAGGGGGCAGTATTATAGTAGTTATATTCCTGTACATAGGGGGCAGTATTATAGTAGTTATATTCCTGTACATAGGGGGCAGTATTATAGCAGTTATATTCTTGTACATAGGGGGCAGTATTATAGTAGTTATATTCTTGTACATAGGGGGCAGTATTATAGTAGTTATATTCCTGTACATAGGGGGCAGTATTATAGTAGTTATATTCTTGTACATAGGGGGCAGTATTATAGTAGTTATATTCTTGTACATAGGGGGCAGTATTATAGTAGTTATATTCTTGTACATAGGGGGCAGTATTATAGTAGTTATATTTCTGTACATAGGGGGCAGTATTATAGTAGTTATATTCTTGTACATAGGGGGCAGTATTATAGTAGTTATATTCCTGTACATAGAGGGCAGTATTATAGTAGTTATATTCCTGTACATAGGGGGCAGTATTATAGTAGTTATATACCTGTACATAGGGGGCAGTATTATAGTAGTTATATTCTTGTACATAGGGGGCAGTATTATAGTAGTTATATACCTGTACATAGGGGGCAGTATTATAGTAGTTATATTCCTGTACATAGGGGGCAGTATTATAGTAGTTATATACCTGTACATAGGGGGCAGTATTATAGTAGTTATATTCCTGTACATAGGGGGCAGTATTATAGTAGTTATATTCTTGTACATAGGGGCAGTATTATAGTAGTTATATTCCTGTACACAGGGGGCAGTATTATAGTAGTTATATTCTTGTACATAGGGGGCAGTATTATAGTAGTTATATTTCTGTACATAGGGGGCAGTATTATAGTAGTTTTATTCTTGTACGTAGGGGGCAGTATTATAGTAGTTATATTCCTGTACATAGGGGGCAGTATTATAGTAGTTATATTCCTGTACATAGGGGGCAGTATTATAGTAGTTATATTCCTGTACATAGGGGGCAGTATTATAGCAGTTATATTCTTGTACATAGGGGGCAGTATTATAGTAGTTATATTCTTGTACATAGGGGGCAGTATTATAGTAGTTATATTCCTGTACATAGGGGGCAGTATTATAGTAGTTATATTCTTGTACATAGGGGGCAGTATTATAGTAGTTATATTCTTGTACATAGGGGGCAGTATTATAGTAGTTATATACCTGTACATAGGGGGCAGTATTATAGTAGTTATATTCCTGTACATAGGGGGCAGTATTATAGTAGTTATATACCTGTACATAGGGGGCAGTATTATAGTAGTTATATTCCTGTACATAGGGGGCAGTATTATAGTAGTTATATTCTTGTACATAGGGGCAGTATTATAGTAGTTATATTCCTGTACACAGGGGGAAGTATTATAGTAGTTATATTCCTGTACACAGGGGGCAGTATTATAGTAGTTATATTCCTGTACATAGGGGGCAGTATTATAGTAGTTATATACCTGTACATAGGGGGCAGTATTATAGTAGTTATATTCCTGTACATAGGGGGCAGTATTATAGTAGTTATATTCCTGTATATAAGGGGCAGTATTATAGTAGTTATATTCTTGTACATAGGGGGCAGTATTATAGTAGTTATATTCTTGTACATAGGGGGCAGTATTATAGTAGTTATATTCTTGTACATAGGGGGCAGTATTATAGTAGTTATATTCCTGTACATAGGGGGCAGTATTATAGTAGTTATATTCCTGTAAATAGGAGGCAGTATTATAGTAGTTATATTCCTGTACATAGGAGGCAGCATTATAGTAGTTATATTCCTGTACATAGGGGGCAGTATTATAGTAGTTATATTCCTGTACATAGGGGCAGTATTATAGTAGTTATATTCCTGTACATAGGAGGCAGTATTATTGTAGTTATATTCCTGTACATAGGGGGCAGTATTATAGTAGTTATATTCCTGTACATAGGGGGCAGTATTATAGTAGTTATATTCTTGTACATAGGGGCAGTATTATAGTAGTTATATTCCTGTACATAGGGGCAGTATTATAGTAGTTATATTCCTGTACATAGGGGGCAGTATTATAGTAGTTATATTCCTGTACATAGGGGGCAGTATTATAGTAGTTATATTCCTGTACATAGGGGCAGTATTATAGTAGTTATATTCCTGTACATAGGGGGCAGTATTATAGTAGTTATATTCCTGTACATAGAGGGCAGTATTATAGTAGTTATATTCCTGTACATAGGGGGCAGTATTATAGTAGTTATATTCCTGTACATAGGGGGAAGTATTATAGCAGTTAAATCCTGTACACAGGGGGCAGTATTATAGTAGTTATATCCTGTACATAGGGGGCAGTATTATAGTAGTTATATCCTGTACATAGGGGGCAGTATTATAGTAGTTATATTCCTGTACATAGGGGGCAGTATTATAGTAGTTATATTCCTGTACATTAGGGGCAGTATTATAGCAGTTATATCCTGTACATAGGGGGCAGTATTATAGTAGTTATATTCCTGTACATAGGGGGCAGTATTAGAGGAGTTATATTCCTGTACATAGGGGGCAGTATTATAGTAGTTATATTCCTGTACATAGGGGGCAGTATTATAGTAGTTATATTCCTGTACATAGGGGCAGTATTATAGTAGTTATATTCTTGTACATAGGGGGCAGTATTATAGTAGTTATATTCTTGTACATAGGGGGCAGTATTATAGTAGTTATATTCCTGTACATAGGGGGCAGTATTATAGTAGTTATATTCTTGTACATAGGGGGCAGTATTATAGTAGTTATATCCCTGTACATAGGGGGCAGTATTATAGTAGTTATATTCCTGTACATAGGGGGAAGTATTATAGTAGTTATATTCTTGTACATAGGGGGCAGTATTATAGTAGTTATATTCTTGTACATAGGGGGCAGTATTATAGTAGTTATATTACTGTACACAGGGGGGAGTATTATAGTAGTTATATCCTGTACATAGGGGGCAGTAATATAGTAGTTATATTCTTGTACATAGGGGGCAGTATTATAGTAGTTATATTCCTGTACATAGGGGGCAGTATTATAGTAGTTATATTCTTGTACATAGGGGGCAGTATTATAGTAGTTATATCCCTGTACATAGGGGGCAGTATTATAGTAGTTATATTCCTGTACATAGGGGGAAGTATTATAGTAGTTATATTCTTGTACATAGGGGCAGTATTATAGTAGTTATATTCCTGTACATAGGGGGCAGTATTATAGTAGTTATATTCCTGTACATAGGGGGCAGTATTATAGTAGTTATATTCTTGTACATAGTGGGCAGTATTATAGTAGTTATATTCCTGTACATAGGGGGCAGTATTATAGTAGTTATATTCCTGTACATAGGGGGCAGTATTATAGTAGTTATATTCCTGTACATAGGGGGCAGTATTATAGTAGTTATATTCCTGCACATAGGGGGCAGTATTATAGCAGTTATATCCTGTACATAGGGGGCAGTATTATAGTAGTTATATTCTTGTACATAGGGGCAGTATTATAGTAGTTATATCCCTGTACATAGGGGGCAGTATTATAGTAGTTATATTCTTGTACATAGGGTGCAGTATTATAGTAGTTATATTCCTGTACACAGGGGCAGTATTATAGTAGTTATATTCCTGTACATAGGGGGCAGTATTATAGTAGTTATATTCCTGTACATAGGGGGTAGTATTATAGTAGTTATATTCCTGTACATAGGGGGCAGTATTATAGTAGTTATATTCTTGTACATAGGGGGCAGTATTATAGTAGTTATATTCCTGTACATAGGGGGCAGTATTATAGCAGTTATATCCTGTACATAGGGGGCAGTATTATAGTAGTTATATTCTTGTACATAGGGGGCAGTATTATAGTAGTTATATTCCTGTACATAGGGGGCAGTATTATAGTAGTTATATTCCTGTACATAGGGGGCAGTATTATAGTAGTTATATCCTGTACATAGGGGGCAGTATTATAGTAGTTATATCCTGTACATAGGGGGCAGTATTATAGTAGTTATATTCTTGTACATAGGGGGCAGTATTATAGTAGTTATATTCTTGTACATAGGGGGCAGTATTATAGTAGTTATATTCTTGTACATAGGGGGCAGTATTATAGTAGTTATATTCTTGTACATAGGGGGCAGTATTATAGTAGTTATATTCCTGTACATAGGGGGCAGTATTATAGTAGTTATATTCCTGTACATAGGGGGCAGTATTATAGTAGTTATATTCTTGTACATAGGGGGCAGTATTATAGTAGTTATATTCCTGTACATAGGGGGCAGTATTATAGTAGTTATATTCCTGTACATAGGGGGCAGTATTATAGTAGTTATATTCCTGTACATAGGGGGCAGTATTATAGTAGTTATATTCTTGTACATAGGGGGCAGTATTATAGTAGTTATATTCTTGTACATAGGGGGCAGTATTATAGTAGTTATATTCTTGTACATAGGGGGCAGTATTATAGTAGTTATATTCCTGTACATAGGGGGCAGTATTATAGTAGTTATATTCCTGTACATAGGGGGCAGTATTATAGTAGTTATATTCTTGTACATAGGGGGCAGTATTATAGTAGTTATATTCTTGTACATAGGGGGCAGTATTATAGTAGTTATATTCTTGTACATAGGGGGCAGTATTATAGTAGTTATATTCCTGTACATAGGGGCAGTATTATAGTAGTTATATTCCTGTACATAGGGGGCAGTATTATAGTAGTTATATCCCTGTACATAGGGGGCAGTATTATAGTAGTTATATTCTTGTACATAGGGGGCAGTATTATAGCAGTTATATCCTGTACATAGGGGGCAGTATTATAGTAGTTATATTCCTGTACATAGGGGGCAGTATTATAGTAGTTATATTCTTGTACATAGGGGGCAGTATTATAGCAGTTATATCCTGTACATAGGGGGCAGTATTATATTAGTTATAGTCTTGTACATATGTTGTGGTATTGAAGTAACCTCTAGATCAGTGATGGGCAACCTTTTGAGCTTGGTGTGTCAAAATTCGCCAAAAAACCGAGCATAACTCGGGTGGTGTGTCACCTTGAGAAAAAAAAAACATCATTTTGTGATATTTATAGTTTAAATAACAAATATGTATAATTATTTAACTTCTAGGGTCTAATTGATCCTACCATGGACTGTCATACTACAGTCCAGCAATATATGGGGATTTTCCACATCATCTATTTATTACAATGTGCGCTTTGCACATTGTAATAGATCGGCTACAATCAGACAGGTGTGGAAATGCTTAGTAACCTGCAAACTTTGTCATGAAAGTTCACAGGTTATAGTGAGTCGCAGGCGCCGCTGTCCGCATCTCCTTCATGAGGAGCAAAATAATCGCAATGTCTGGTGATTTGCAAGGCGTTGTGATTATTTCAGGGCTTGTACGGCACGACACACAAGCCCTGATGACTGTCTTCTATCATACAGTCACTGACATTTCTCACTGTATGATGTCTTGTATGTATGATGAGAGTGGTTGTCCTCCCTCATCCCTGCTGTGGAGATGGTCAGTGTAGAGGTGACCTACCACAACAACTCCCCCCAGCACAACTATCAGGAGCTGCAGAGGAGTTTCTGGAGTTGATGGTCGGGTTACTTCTCCTGGTGCTGGGCCCCGGGATGATACCTGTGCTGACCAGAGACACGAGGCACAGCTCACACAGGGGGAGGGGCCAGCCGGTGAAGGAAGAGGAGGAGGAAGTGCTGTGAGCTCAGTGCATGGCAATCTCTCAGCCTCCCTGCTACTTCACCTGGCCGTGTAGGAGCCGAGGATGAAACTTAACTCTCTGGCGGCCGTGTGTCACTGAAAATGGCTGAGCGTGTCATAGGTTAGCCATCACTGCTCTAGTGTATTATACATGTATGAGGAGTGACTTGTGGGGAAACCTCTCCATCCTGTGAGTTTAGGGTCAGGATTCGGGGTCCCCATACTATCGGGCCGGGCTGTTATCACTCACCACGTCTTTGCACAGTTCGGTTCCGGAACGTCTTCATTTCCTCTTTGCATCTTTTCTCCTCGGATCTCACATAGTGAAACATGTCGGGTCTGGAGTTCAGTTCTGTAGTAAATTCTAGAACTACTATCAGCATTTCAGTAATGGATCGGAAAGGCAGAAACATGTTCTCTTTGCTGTCGTAGCCGAGCGCCGGCTGGTGATTAAATGTCATGAAATACTCAAAGGTTCCGTTCCCTTCTACATCGTCTCCATATCCGCAGTATGTGATCTCCTGTACCACGTATCCTGCAGGGCACAGAAACACAGGGGATACAATCATACAAAGTACAGAGATCAGGTAATGTGTTTTTATGGTACTGAGCCCTATAGGTGGCGCTAATGTGCAGAAGATGATAAGAAGATCAAATGTTCTGCAAAATGTTCTCCAAAGTTCATAAGAGACCAGTGCTAATACTAGTGAATGTATCTATGCTATGTATGTGACATCCGCTCTGTACAGCCGTATACCTGTGGCCGGCAGTGACACGGCGCTGTATACCAGCAGCAGCTCAGCTATACACCCCTTCATCTCCGCAGTGCTCCTCGATGTGCCGCTGCTGGATACAATGTAACAACACACAGAGAGGAGGTTCTATAGTCAGCAGCCAGTAGGAAATCAGGAGTCCGATGACATCACTGTTACTAGGTAGAACCTGGTCCAGGGCTGTCAGGTCCTTACTCATCCAGATGTCAGAAGGAAACAAAGCGACAAAATGTGGAAAGTGCAACAAATAAGGAAATACAGAAGCAAATAACCTGGGACTTACCCCAATAACCCAGGACTTACCCCAATAACCCGGGAGTTACCCCAATAACCCAGGATTTACCCTAATAACCCAGGACTTACCCCAATAACCCAGGATTTACCCTAATAACCCAGGATTTACCCCAATAACCCGGGACTTACCCTAATAACCCAGGACTTACCCCAATAACCCGGGACTTACCCCAATAACCCAGGACTTACCCCAATAACCCGGGAATTACCCCAATAACCCGGGAGTTACCCCAATAACCCAGGAATTACCCTAATAACCCAGGACTTACCCCAATAACCCAGGATTTACCACAATAACCCAGGACTTACCCCAATAACCCGGGACTTACCCCAATAACCCAGGACTTACCCCAATAACTCGGGAATTACCCCAATAACCCGGGAGTTACCCCAATAACCCAGGACTTACCCCAATAACCCAGGATTTACCCTAATAACCCAGGATTTACCCCAATTACCCAGGACTTACCCCAATAACCCGGGACTTACCCCAATAACCCAGGACTTACCCCAATAACCCGGGATTTACCCCAATAACCCGGGACTTACCCCAATAACCCAGCACTTGCCCCAATAACCCAGGACTTACCCCAATAACCCAGGATTTACCCTAATAACCCAGGATTTACCCCAAAAACCCAGGACTTACCCCAGTAACCCGGGACTTACCCCAATAACCCATCACTTGCCCCAATAACCCAGGACTTACCCCAATAACCCGGGATTTACCCGAATAACCCAGGATTTACCCTAATAACCCAGGACTTACCCCAATAACCCAGGACTTACCCCAATAACCCGGGATTTACCCTAATAACCCAGGACTTACCCCAATAACCCGGGATTTACCCCAATAACCCAGGATTTACCCCAATAACCCGGGACTTACCCCAATAACCCGGGACTTACCCCAATAACCCATCACTTGCCCCAATAACCCAGAACTTACCCCAATAACCCGGGATTTACCCTAATAACCCAGGATTTACCCTAATAACCCAGGACTTACCCTAATAACCCAGGACTTACCCCAATAACCCGGGATTTACCCCAATAACACAGGACTTACCCCAATAACCCGGGACTTACCCCAATAACACAGGACTTACCCCAATAACCCGGGACTTACCCCAATAACCTATCACTTGCCCCAATAACCCAGGACTTACCCCAATAACCCGGGATTTACCCTAATAACCCAGGATTTACCCTAATAACCCAGGACTTACCCCAATAATCCAGGACTTACCCCAATAACCCGGGAGTTACCCCAATAACCCAGGACTTACCCCAATAACCCAGGATTTACCCTAATAACCCAGGATTTACCCCAATTACCCAGGACTTACCCCAATAACCCGGGACTTACCCCAATAACCCAGGACTTACCCCAATAACCCGGGATTTACCCCAATAACCCGGGACTTACCCCAATAACCCAGCACTTGCCCCAATAACCCAGGACTTACCCCAATAACCCGGGATTTACCCTAATAACCCAGGATTTACCCCAATAACCCAGGACTTACCCCAATAACCCGGGACTTACCCCAATAACCCATCACTTGCCCCAATAACCCAGGACTTACCCCAATAACCCGGAATTTAACCCTAATAACCCAGGATTTACCCTAATAACCCAGGACTTACCCCAATAACCCAGGACTTACCCCAATAACCCGGGATTTACCCTAATAACCCAGGACTTACCCCAATAACCCGGGATTTACCCCAATAACCCAGGACTTACCCCAATAACCCGGGACTTACCCCAATAACCCATCACTTGCCCCAATAACCCAGGACTTACCCCAATAACCCGGGATTTACCCTAATAACCCAGGATTTACCTTAATAACCCAGGACTTACCCCAATAACCCAGGACTTACCCCAATAACCCGGGATTTACCCTAATAACCCAGGACTTACCCTAATAACCCGGGACTTACCCCAATAACCCGGGACTTACCCTAATCACCCAGGACTTACCCTAATAAGCCGGGACTTACCCCAATAACCCGGCACTTACCGTAATAACCCAGGACTTACCCTAATAACCCGGGACTTACCCCAATAACCTGGGACTTACCCTAATAACCCAGGACTTACCCTAATAACCCGGGACTTACCCCAATAATCCGGGACTTACCCTAATAACCCAGGACTTATCCTAATAACCCAGGACTTACCCTAATAACCCGGGACTTACCCCAATAACCCAGGATTTACCCCAAAAACCCAGGACTTACCCCAATAACCCAGGAGTTACCCCAAAAATCCAGGACTTACCCCAATAACCCAGGACTTACCCCAATAACCCAGGACTTACCCCAATAAACCGGGAATTACCCCAGTAACCCAGGAATTACCACAATAACCCAGGATTTACCCCAGTAACCTAGGATTTACCCCAATAACCTGGGACTTACCCCAATAACCCGGGACTTACCCCAATAACCCAGGACTTACCCTAATAACCCGGGACTTACCCCAATAACCCAGGATTTACCCCAAAAACCCAGGACTTAACCCAATAACCCGGGAGTTACCCCAATAACCCAGGACTTACCCCATTAAACCGGGACTTACCCCAATAAACCGGGAATTACCCCAGTAACCCAGGAATTACCACAATAACCCAGGATTTACCCCAGTAACCTAGGATTTACCCCATTAACCCAGGACGTACCCCAATAACCCGGGATTTACCCTAATAACCCGGGACTTACCCCATTAACCCAGGACTTACCCCATTAACCCAGGACTTACCCTAATAACCCAGGAGTTACCCCAATAATCCAGGATTTACCCCAATAATTTGGGATTTACCCCAATAACCCGGGACTTACCCCAATAATCCAGGATTTACCCCAATAACCTGGGACTTACCCCAATAACCCGGGACTTACCCCAATAACCCAGGACTTACCCTAATAACCCGGGACTTACCCCAAAAACCCAGGATTTACCCCAAAAACCCAGGACTTACCCCAATAACCCGGGACTTACCCCAATAACCCAGGACTTACCCCATTAAACCGGGAATTACCCCAATAACCCAGGAATTACCCCAGTAACCCAGGAATTACCACAATAACCCAGGATTTATCCCAATAACCCAGGACTTACCACAATAACCCGGGACTTACCCTAATAACCCGGGACTTACCCCATTAACCCAGGACTTACCCTAATAACCCGGGACTTACCCCAATAACCCAGGAGTTACCCCAATAATCCAGGATTTACCCCAATAACCCGGGACTTACCCCAATAACCCAGGACTTACCCCAGTAACCCGGGACTTACCCCAATAACCCAGGACTTACCCTAATAGCCCAGGAATTATCCCAATAACCCAGGAATTACCCTAATAACCCAGGAATTACCACAATAAACCAGGATTTACCCCAGTAACCCAGGATTTACCCCATTAACCCAGGTCTTACCCCAGTAACCAAGGATTTACCCCAATAACCCGGGACTTACCCCATTAACACAGGACTTACACCAATAACACAGGACTAACCCCAATAATCCAGGATTTACCCCAATAACCCAGGACTTCCCCAATAACACAGGACTTACCCAATAACACAGGACTTACCCCAATAATCCAGGATTGACCCCATTAACCCAGGACTTACCCCAATAACCCAGGACTTACCCCATTAACCCAGGATTTACCCCATTAACCCAGGACTTACCCCAATAACCCAGGATTTACCCCAATAACCCAGGATTTACCCCAATAATCCGGGACTTACCCCAGTAACCAAGGATTTACCCCAATAACCCGGGACTTACCCCATTAACACAGGACTTACACCAATAACACAGGACTAACCCCAATAATCCAGGACTTACCCCAATAACCCAGGACTTACCCCAATAACACAGGACTTACCCAATAACCCAGGACTTCCCCAATAACACAGGACTTACCCAATAACACAGGACTTACCCCAATAATCCAGGATTGACCCCATTAACCCAGGACTTACCCCAATAACCCAGGACTTACCCCATTAACCCAGGATTTACCCCATTAACCCAGGACTTACCCCAATAACCCAGGATTTACCCCAGTAACCCAGGATTTACCCCATTAACCCAGGTCTTACCCCAGTAACCAAGGATTTACCCCAATAACCCGGGACTTACCCCATTAACACAGGACTTACACCAATAACACAGGACTAACCCCAATAATCCAGGACTTACCCCAATAACCCAGGACTTACCCCAATAACACAGGACTTACCCAATAACACAGGACTTACCCCAATAATCCAGGATTGACCCCATTAACCCAGGACTTACCCCAATAACCCAGGACTTACCCCATTAACCCAGGATTTACCCCATTAACCCAGGACTTACCCCAATAACCCAGGATTTACCCCAATAACCCAGGATTTACCCCAATAATCCGGGATTCACCCTAATAACCCAGGATTTACCCTAATAACCCAGGATTTACCCTAATAACCCGGGACTTACCCCAATAACCCAGGATTTATCCCAAAAACCCAGGACTTACCCCAATAACCCAGGACTTACCCCAATAACCCAGGATTTACCCCAAAAACCCAGGACTTACCCCAATAACCCAGGACTTACCCCAGTAACCCGGGATTTACCCCAATAAACCGGGAATTACCCCAGTAACCCAGGAATTACCACAAAAACCCAGGATTTACCCCAGTAACCCAGGATTTACCCCATTAGCCCAGGACTTACCCCAATAACCCGCAACTTACCCTAATAACCCGGGACTTACCCCATTAACCCAGGATTTACCCCAATAACCCAGGAGTTACCCCAATAACCCAGGAGTTCCCCCAATAATCCAGGATTTACCCCAATAACCTGGGACTTACCCCAATAACCCGGGACTTACCCCAATAACCCAGGACTTACCCTAATAACCCGGGACTTACCCCAATAACCCAGGATTTACCCCAAAAACCCAGTACTTACCCCAATAACCCGGGACTTACCCCAATAACCCAGGACTTACCCCATTAAACCGGGAATTACCCCAGTAACCCAGGAATTACCACAATAACCCAGGATTTATCCCAGTAACCCAGGATTTACCCCAATAACCCAGGACTTACCACAATAACCCGGGACTTACCCTAATAACCCAGGACTTACCCCATTAACCCGGGACTTACCCTAATAACCCGGGACTTACCCCAATAACCCAGGAGTTACCCCAATAATCCAGGATTTACCCCAATAACCCGGGACTTACCCCAATAACCCAGGACTTACCCCAGTAACCCAGGACTTACCCCAATAACCCAGGACTTACCCTAATAGCCCAGGAATTATCCCAATAACCCAGGAATTACCACAATAAACCAGGATTTACCCCAGTAACCCAGGATTTACCCCATTAACCCAGGTCTTACCCCAGTAACCAAGGATTTACCCCAATAACCCGGGACTTACCCCATTAACCCAGGACTTACACCAATAACACAGGACTAACCCCAATAATCCAGGGCTTACCCCAATAACCCAGGACTTACCCCAATAACCCAGGACTTACCCCATTAACCCAGGATTTACCCCATTAACCCAGGACTTACCCCAATAACCCAGGACTTACCCCAATAACCCAGGACTTGCCCTAATAACCCGGGACTTACCCCAATAACCCGAGAGTTACCCCAATAACCCGGGACTTACCCCATTAACCCAGGACTTACACCAATAACACAGGACTAACCCCAATAATCCAGGACTTACCCCAATAACCCAGGACTTACCCTAATAACCCAGGACTTACCCCAATAACCCAGGACTTACCCCAATAACCCAGGACTTACCCCAATAACCCAGGACTTTCCCCAATAACCCAGGACTTGCCCCAATAACCCAGGACTTACCCCAATAACCCAGGACTTGCCCTGTGCAGATAGACCAGGATAAGAAAAACAACTATGTAACTGCGGAGTAACTTCTCATCTCAGGACTAAACACAATTAACCCCTTCAGTACTCAGGTTTACTCCAGTGATCATAGTTGTGTTTTTCCCATAATGCACTGTATTTATTTATTACTTTAGATATTTCAGTTGTGAAAATAATACCGTATTTTCCAGACTATAAGGCGCACATAAAAACCTAAGATTTCCTTAGAAATCCAAAGTGCGCCTTATAGTCCGGTGCGCCTTATGTATGGAGGAGGGCAGCGGACCCTACTTACATAGGTCTCCGCTACCGGAGACAGCAGATCTCCAGCGGGAACTGCAGACCACGCGGCACGAACAACAGGCGCCATAGCGCGAACCAACTTTTGCCGCGTGGTCTGCAGTTCCCGCTGGAGATTTGCTGTCTCCGGTAATGGGGAACCAATGTAAGTAGGGTCCGCTGCCCTCCTCCACCTGAACGGACCCCCTTCCCCGGAGACCGCTCACCTCTTGCCGAGTCTGTGGAAAGTCGCTGGTTGCGACCTCTCCGCTCAGTTTTCACACCACGCCCCCGGACCTCCTCCACGCCCCCGGACCCTGCGCCTTATAGTTCGGTGCGCCTTATATATGGAATTATTCCATATATAAGGCCTTTTTTAGTAATGCGCATTATAGTCCGGTGCGCCTTATCACCCAGAAAATACGGTAATTATTTGGGTTTTCCTTGTATCATAGTGATTGATGGAGCTGTATACTATAAGGTACTACTATACAGAACCTGCAGCATGTGAGTACAGTGTGTCAGGATTCTGGGGTAGTGGACCCACTGGACCCACTGTGGACAATGATGTAAGCCGACACCAGGGACCAGAGTCTAAGTGGCACCCGGTTTTCACCAATGACCGCAGCAAATTGGGTTGGACTTGCTGCGTCGTGGTACCACCAGGTCGTTCCACAGGTGCGACTTTATCCGCAGTGGCAGCCAAAGCGAGGTATAGAGACGTTCAGCAGGATAGTAGTCGGGACACAGGCAGGAGGTCAGGACAGGCAGCGCGGGATCAGAGTCGGGACGTAGCAATAGGTCAAGGCAGTGGAGGAGCGTAGTCAGGAACGGAACCGGGGTCTCAACAGGAAATCACAATAACACACAGGGTGTGAGACAAAGCTTTCTCTAAGGCACGAGGCACGGAGATCCGGCAGGGTGTGCAGGGAGAGGCAGGATTATATAGAATTCTGGGAAATGGCCAATTAGCGGTGCGGTGGCCCGCTGGGCCGGGCACTGGAGCGGGGACAGGTAAGAAGCATGGTTGCCGCGCCAGCGCCCACAGAGGGGCACGGGTGAGCCCGCAAGCCGAAATATGGGTCACAGGAGCACCCGTGACACTGTGCAGTGAAGCCGCAGTAGCTCTGTAGCTGATGGCGTCATATATCTCTATAAGGGTACATTCACACGCCGGGCGGGCATACCACTGTGCGCTGGAGAGGAGGAGGAGGTGACCCCTTCATAGAAAATAGCTCCGCACGGGGAACGATAGAGCATGTGTTATTGTTTCCCCGTGTATGGCGCGGATCGGTGCCACACATGTACCGCCGCTGGGCTGCCATTGGCGTCTATGGGGACTCCATATACATCCCCACAGACGGGTGTCTGAATGAGCCCTAATACTGGATATACACTGTGGGGTCTGTGGTCAGACCAGAACACATACAGTCTGGACCCAGAGGAACATTGTGATATCTGATTCTATAAACAATCATTTCTGCATTTTAGATTGGGCCGTGATGCGATTGTGCAGTGGAAATCCCCCGACTTCCCTTTACTCAGGAGAATGTGTATTCATGTCACTTCTTACTATCTGCTTCCTCTGGGTGCGTTTCATCTCTGCTGCAGAACTTCTTCAGAATCAGCTCCGCATCTCATGATCTACTAAAACACTTCTACATTTAATAATTGGCGAAGCTTTGAAGATAAACACCTGATAAAATTCTTGGGATGCAGAACAGCTTTGCCCATTATCATTGTTACCTGTGTTTGCTTTACTCCTCAGATTGGGGCTCATTTACTAAGGGTCGCGCTGCGCACTTTTCTCGGGCCGTGCACGTTCTTCATTACTAAAATGGCTGCACAGGTATAAGAAGTGTCCGTGCTGCTACTGTGTCACACGCGAATCCTTTTGCTGCTTCCATGCCACACAAATTGGGGGAGCGTGCCGTCAGACCGAACGCCGTATTTAACTTTCAAATTATGTCGCATGCCTTATGTTAAAGGTGCACCACAAAAAAAGTGAACTCTGTCGGACCATTGTGGGGAAGTGACAGATTCATGACTTCTGGTGCACGATCTTAGTAAGTCGCCGCATGCAGCATCATACATGGAAATAGCACTTTAAGTAAACGTTCCCATTATCTCAGAGCTGCTGCAGTAGCTGCTTCCTCCGCCTGTGCTGACCAGCCCTGGAGTCCGTCCTATAAACAAACTTTACGGGTTCATGGGAGGGAAGAGGCTGCTTCTCCCTGCTCAGAGAGGAGGTCATGTGACTGTCCTCTCTGTGTATGTAGCAGAGTTGATTGTGGTCAGGATAGTAATGGGAAGTCCAACTTTTCTTAGTGAACTGCATCATTAGGCTCCACTCACTAAGAAGAACCGGCTCTTTTGGCTGCTGAACAGCTCCCTATTAAATATAAAATAGGGAGCCTCAGGCCAGCCAGCCCCCCACTCCACACTACTTTTAACCCAATTTTACAGGGTTAAAGAGGGTGTGGTGCAACGATTATGGGCTGGGTTAAAGGGAACCTACCACCACAAATCTACCTATAAAGGTAGATTGGGTGGTAGGTGGATCATTGGGACGTGAGGATAGCCCTTTTAAGGGCTAATCCTCACGTCCCTGCACTTTTTTGAGAACTTTAATTTGATATTTATTCAAATGTACTTATGTGGCTACCGGGGCGTGGAGTAGCCGCTTATGAGATTACACGAGGCGGCTACTCCACGCCCCGGTAGCCACTTTACTCCTCCTACTCACCCATCTTCGGCGCGCAGCTCCGCGTAGCTGCGCGCCCTCGTCCGGCGAGCCTGCCGTCTGCGCATGCGCAGAAGAGCAGGCCCGCGCCTGTTTCGGAGTTGTGACCGCGCAGGCGCGGGCCTGCTCTTCTGCGCATGCGCAGACGGCAGGCTCGCCGGACGAGGGCGCGCAGCTACGCGGAGCTGCGCGCCGAAGATGGGTGAGTAGGAGGAGTAAAGTGGCTACCGGGGCGTGGAGTAGCCGCCTCGTGTAATCTCATAAGCGGCTACTCCACGCCCCGGTAGCCACATAAGTACATTTGAATAAATATCAAATTAAAGTTCTCAAAAAAGTGCAGGGACGTGAGGATTAGCCCTTAAAAGGGCTATCCTCACGTCCCAATGATCCACCTACCACCCAATCTACCTTTATAGGTAGATTTGTGGTGGTAGGTGCCCTTTAAGTGAGCCACTGTCATTCACGTGAAAAAGAGCTGGTTAGTTTGCGAAGGACCCATCACCAGTTCAGGACTGTGGATACAGATGTCACCTACACAAAAAAGTGAGGTACAAGATCTCCCCTATTACCTATCAGTTCCTCCATCCCAGTCTATGATTCTACAGAACTTTCTCTGTCTCTCTCCTCACCTGATGCTGCAGCCCTTCCCCCACAACACAGCCTATACACTTCATGTACTAATGATTTCTACCACTTATTACATGTTTCCTGCTCCTCCATGTAATGGAAGCTGCCGGGTTGTCACCAAATACATCCTGTATGTGCTCTGTGCAGTGTGAAGTGAATTTATTTGTGGGAAACTAAATAGATTTAATGCTACATTACTTTAAGAGAGAACACAAGGCATCATGGGATCTGTGGGCAAACTAATTGGACTCAGCTTCAGAGCAGATACATGAAGACGTTAGTCTCCGCCCACTTCACCCCTGGTGAGAAAATTTTTTGTCAAACACTTTCATAACAGAAAATGCCAAAACTTTGGAAATATTGTGATAGTAACACAATATGGGCATCATTCTGTTTGTTTTCAAACTGGGAATCACATATGAGAATTTGGTGAAATCATTAGAATTTTACAGTTACACTTGGGTAACTTGTATATTGGTGGAAGATAAATTTGATGTAATATAAAATCTAGTCTATTTTTGCACAAAACAATTAGAATTTTGTTGCACTTTAGGTCCTTGTTATAAAAGTAATAAAAATAAATACAAAAATTCTAGAACCCCTGATAAATGTGTTTGTAGCATTTTTTAACACAAATTGTGACTGATTTCTGTTGTAAGCAGATTGATGCAGATGCCTGATATCTGTTAACACTAAGGCTACATGTGCACAAATGTTTGCTCGTAGGTTTGGACATAGCACCCTGACCAGACACCATAGGCGTCTATGGGGACCGATATTTTTGGCTGCACCAGATCGGTCCCCATTACATTTACAAGGGACCTAAGTCGTGATAAAGCACAATAGCACTGATGGCCAATAGGAACAATGAGGGACATTTATCAGGACTTATATTCAGTTTTTTGGCATACAAGTCCTGAAATAATCACAATTCCTTGTGAATCGCCAGTGACTGTCATGATTTATCCCTTTCCCATGTGGCTTGGAGGGGGGGGGGGGGGCGGTGCTCTCTATAAAGCCTGCAATAAGTCACAACTGAATGTTTGCAGCTTTTCACGCAAAACAACAGGACAAAACTCTGGATGTATCGGGCGTGACAAGGGGGCGTGGCTTGCCTCATACACCAGTGCACAGGCAGCGGGAGAGAATATTCCAGAAACATAGTATGAGGGGGGGGGGGGCATGAGGGGCCGCTGCAGATACACCACATTTATAGACACTACCAGCTCCAGCTTTTAGTTGTTAAGAATAAATATAAGTGGCTTTGAACTATAAGTCTGGGTCCGCGGTTAAGGTCCCGCACGACCGGATTGGTGGCTTTGCAATTCGTCCAGGTCATGTGGTATGTAAATACGTTGTCCAAAGTGTTAAATGGAAAACATTGCCTCCTTTTCCAACCTTGAAAGGCAGAGTCCTTACCACCAAGTCTGACCTACAAGAAGCCTAAAATCATGGAGACATTGGGGCTTATTTACTAAGGCTCCCGCGGCCGCATTTTTGTCGGGTTTCCTGACGTTTTTGGGGATTGCGTCGCTCGCGATCGGATTGTGATCCCTGACACCCCCACTGATCAGCAAGTTAGGCCCTATCCTGTGGATAGAACCTTAGTTTTGTTCGTAAGAAAACCCCTTTAATTGGGAACCTCTCCATAAGGAGAACTCTCACTTCCTGACCCAGGTCGCGTGGGACGCACCCGTTACAAACTTTCATTTCATCTCTAGTTAAGGACAACAAAATATCATTATGTATTATGGATAAAACTATTTGTATATCTTTATATCATCATGAGCGCGGCCTCCGGACTGCCCAGAGGAGTCTTCCAGGATTATAATATATGTAAGTGTATAAATGAAGTCTGTACAATAGTAACTGATTATCAAGAAAAGAGTCCGATCTGTGAACTTTTATTTTTAAAAAAATGCTCAGAAAAGTCCCTGCGCACAATCATCCACATGAGCAGCGATTTACATCATTACACGTCCTAATAACGGGCGGCAGATTTACATCATTACACGTCCTAATAACGAGCAGCAGATTTACATAATAACACGTCCTAATAATAGATTTACACCTTCATCTCCACATAAATTATAAAAATAAGAAATCTCTGCTCTTCTGGATGGCTCCGGCTTCTGATGATATAGGACAAGTAAGGATATGACGTCCATGTGTTGGCACTTGATGTCCACCCGCGGCCGCTCGTGTCATGTCTGGTGATTTACATGGACGTCACATCCTCACAGACCTCACCTTGTAAACGGGAACATCAGCCGAGATGTGGAAATGCAGCACAAGTGACCGATCAACAAGTAAAATTGTTGTACGTGGGCAACGTAACTACCTGGTGCCTCCTCTTCAAACTGTGCCGCCACTGTTAGTACATCCTGGTGGCCGCTCACAAAATGGCCGCCACTGTTAGTACATCCTGGTGGCCGCTCACAAAATGGCCACCACTGTTAGTACATCCTATTGGCCGCTTACAAAATGGCCGCCACTGTTAGTACATCCTATTGGCCGCTTACAAAATGGCCACCACTGTTAGTACATCCTGGTGGCCTGTCACAAAATGGCCGCCACTGTTAGTACATCCTGGTGGCTGCTCACAAAATGGCCGCCACTGTTTACACTGAGAGCGTGAGACTCTCACTCCGGCCCAGTGATATATCCTATGGGGCTGAGGGACACATAAAGATGTGAGCACCATGTGATGTACCTCATGTGTAGGACGAGGCTGAGCAGTCGTAATAGTCCAGTATTATCAAGCTTCTACCAACCTACACATCTCCTAAACTGTGGCAGCCATTTTGTGGTGACAGAACCATGGAATGGAGGTGGCGTCTTACAGACGGAGGCGCCAGGAATATCTGCTGTACGTGATAAGTGACCTCATACATGCAGCATAACGTTCCCATTTCATGGCCAAACCATCCCACGTGTGACCTAAACCTCCGGCATGGGGGTGACACAAGCTTAGAAATTATACAGGACGTGGGCGTTTCCGAGCTGGTCGTATATAAATGTCACGTCCTCCTTCTTATTTTCTGTTCATTAAAATCCCGCAGCTCGTAGAGGAAGCTCCACGGGGTAAATGTATAAGTTAGAGGGACCTAGGATGTGCCTGGACTGGACTTAGGCTTCATTTTGGCACCGTAGAAAATTTTTGGTTGCAACAAAGACCATGTCCAGTTCTAATGGGGACACAACTATTTGTGTTAAGCCAATCAACTTAACCAGGAGGACAATGGACGAGATAAGTCTAGGAGATAACTGTGTAGGACAATGGCCATGTATCATCAGGGGTCTGTGTCACAATGCAGAGGGTAATCATGGATGGGCCAGGAATCATGTCACATGATGAGGTCTGGGGATCATGTCGTATGATGAGGTCTGGGGATCATGTCGTATGATGAGGTCTGGGGATCGTGTTGTATGATGAGGTCTGGGGATCGTGTCACATGATGAGGTCTGGGGATCGTGTCGTATGATGAGGTCTGGGGATCATGTCGTATGATGAGGTCTGGAGATCGTGTCACATGATGAGGTCTGGGGATCGTGTCGTATGATGAGGTCTGGGGATCATGTCACATGATGAGGTCTGGGGATCATGTCGTATGATGAGGTCTGGAGATCATGTCGTATGATGAGGTCTGGGGATCATGTCGTATGATGAGGTCTGGGGATCATGTCGTATGATGAGGTCTGGGGATCATGTTGTATGATGAGGTCTGGAGATCATGTCGTATGATGAGGTCTGGAGATCATGTCGTATGATAAGGTCTGGAGATCATGTCGTATGATGAGGTCTGGGGATCGTGTCGTATGATGAGGTCTGGAGTTCGTGTCGTATGATGAGGTCTGGGGATCGTGTCGTATGATGAGGTCTGGGGATCGTGTCGTATGATGAGGTCTGGGGATCATGTCGTATGATGAGGTCTGGGGATCATGTCGTATGATGAGGTCTGGGGATCGTGTCGTATGATCAGGTCTGGAGATCGTGTCGTATGATCAGGTCTGGGGATCGTGTCGTATGATGAGGTCTGGAGATCATGTCGTATGATGAGGTCTGGGGATCGTGTCGTATGATCAGGTCTGGAGATCGTGTCGTATGATCAGGTCTGGGGATCATGTCGTATGATGAGGTCTGGAGATCATGTCGTATGATGAGGTCTGGGGATCATGTCGTATGATGAGGTCTGGAGATCGTGTCGTATGATGAGGTCTGGGGATCATGTCGTATGATGAGGTCTGGGGATCATGTCGTATGATGAGGTCTGGAGATCATGTCGTATGATGAGGTCTGGGGATCGTGTCGTATGATGAGGTCTGGGGATCGTGTCGTATGATGAGGTCTGGGGATCGTGTCGTATGATGAGGTCTGGGGATCGTGTCGTATGATGAGGTCTGGGGATCGTGTCGTATGATGAGGTCTGGGGATCGTGTCGTATGATGAGGTCTGGAGATCGTGTCGTATGATCAGGTCTGGGGATCGTGTCGTATGATGAGGTCTGGAGATCATGTCGTATGATGAGGTCTGGGGATCGTGTCGTATGATCAGGTCTGGAGATCGTGTCGTATGATCAGGTCTGGGGATCATGTCGTATGATGAGGTCTGGAGATCATGTCGTATGATGAGGTCTGGGGATCGTGTCGTATGATGAGGTCTGGAGATCGTGTCGTATGATGAGGTCTGGGGATCATGTCGTATGATGAGGTCTGGGGATCATGTCGTATGATGAGGTCTGGGGATCGTGTCGTATGATGAGGTCTGGGGATCGTGTCGTATGATGAGGTCTGGGGATCATGTTGTATGATGAGGTCTGGGGATCATGTCGTATGATGAGGTCTGGGGATCGTGTCCTATGATGAGGTCTGGGGATCGTGTCGTATGATGAGGTCTGGGGATCATGTCGTATGATGAGGTCTGGGGATCATGTCGTATGATGAGGTCTGGGGATCGTGTCGTATGATGAGGTCTGGGGATCATGTCGTATGATGAGGTCTGGGGATCATGTCGTATGATGAGGTCTGGGGATCGTGTCGTATGATGAGGTCTGGGGATCATGTCGTATGATGAGGTCTGGGGATCGTGTCGTATGATGAGGTCTGGAGATCGTGTCGTATGATGAGGTCTGGGGATCGTGTCGTATGATGAGGTCTGGGGATCGTGTCGTATGATGAGGTCTGGAGATCGTGTCGTATGATGAGGTCTGGGGATCGTGTCGTATATGATGAGGTCTGGGGATCGTGTCGTATGATGAGGTCTGGGGATCATGTCGTATGATCAGGTCTGGGGATCGTGTCGTATGATGAGGTCTGGAGATCATGTCGTATGATGAGGTCTGGGGATCATGTCGTATGATGAGGTCTGGGGATCGTGTCGTATGATGAGGTCTGGGGATCGTGTCGTATGATGAGGTCTGGGGATCGTGTCGTATGATGAGGTCTGGAGATCGTGTCGTATGATGAGGTCTGGAGATCATGTCGTATGATGAGGTCTGGGGATCGTGTCGTATGATGAGGTCTGGGGATCGTGTCGTATGATGAGGTCTGGGGATCGTGTTGTATGATGAGGTCTGGGGATCGTGTTGTATGATGAGGTCTGGGGATCATGTCGTATGATGAGGTCTGGAGATCATGTCGTATGATGAGGTCTGGGGATCGTGTCGTATGATGAGGTCTGGGGATCGTGTCGTATGATGAGGTCTGGGGATCGTGTCGTATGATGAGGTCTGGGGATCGTGTCGTATGATGAGGTCTGGGGATCATGTCGTATGATGAGGTCTGGATTTGGTCCACAGAAAAGTCTTCAGTCTGTAGAGAAAACAGAAAAACATGTGAATAAACAATGTATATGGTGGATCAGCGGTCCTAGATGTATATGAGACCTGAGGGGGTTACGAGGGTCGTCCTGTAACATATAACAATGTCTTATACTCAGGCCACATAATAACAGCAATAAGATACAGATACGGATGGCTCATCCTGTGGAGATCAGTGAGCAGCAGACAAGCCTTTCAGGGCGTGGGGGTGGGGTCAGGGGGGGGGCCGGAGGGGGGTCGGGGGGTGCCGGGAGGGGGGGGGGGTTATATATATATATATGTGTATGTGTGAATATATCAGCTCCCATTACTGGCAGCACAACAGGTGATAAAACTGATGTAAAAATGCGGATTAGTTGCCGGTTATTATAGGGAATGAATTATAACGTTTCCCAGGACCATTGCCTCCTCTTTATATTATGACCTAAGGATTTATTGTGACTTCTGTAATTTGTGTTGCATCAATTATTATCCCTGACGCCCAGTAGGAGGTCGACCTGATACAGATTTAGCTATGAAGCCCAAACCTTAAAGCTTCGCCTCTAAATATAATCAGGTGCAGAGGGAGGCGGATAAAGCAGGACGTCAGGGCCTGACTACACTGAGGATTTGTTTGCAGTCTGTTGCCATGGATACACAGCTCAGTGTAGCAAACACTAAATGTTCTCCCAAAACATTGGAATATATTTTGGTAAATCAATCATTTCTTTACTTCCTGGTATTTTCCTATGTACCGTATTTTCTGATGGAAAACCCTTTAATAGTTCTGCAGTTACAACACAGATGAAGAAACACGTAGAGGTTGTGGTCTCCACTAAGTGGCACCGGACGCCCTCACCCTGATTTCATCACTTCTTAGCCAAATAGAAGAACAGGAAGCCCAGAAGGAGGAAGATGATTCCGAGAGTGAAGCCGAGGCCGCACAGGGAGTTCTCCAGGAGTCCGGAGGGGACGGGATACTGAGGAACTGAAAGTCAGGAGAGACTGATAAATACTCCACAAACATCTCACATACAGGATCTGTAAGTACATACAAGCAGCTTCACGCGGAGAACCAGATATAATCACATCAAACTCTGAGGAATACGGGTCTATGGGAAGAGCCCGACACTGGATCCGGGACACGGAGATCTCTCTGGAGGATAAGGGGCAGTGGAGGCGTCTGGCGGCCCCTGCTCTCTCCCCGTTGTCTCATCCTTCCTCGTATAGTTAGAGGGGCTTTCCATGATAAAGTCCGGCCAATCTGTGGGAGCTCAGTACAGAACCCCCAGAAGTCTGATATTGATGACCGGTCATAGATTTAGATGATTTCTAGGAAAACCCTGGACAAAGTTACAACAAATCGTTGTCTGTGGTAATTTCAGGGCGGATGATTTTCAATGTTTCCTGGTTACAGATCTTCTTGGATCTTCGTGGACAAAGCTCTCGCCTAATGTTACTGCAGCAGAACCAGTTCTCCCTCGACCATGACCCTGTAACTATCGCTGTGGACAAGGTGCAGCCATGAATACCTTTCCCTGCGTCACTGCAGCTCATACACCGCAGAGAAGGACGCGCAGCATCACACGGGTGAACACTCAGTGTATACACAGTATAAGCTTCCACAACACTTTCCAGAAAACTGTCAAACATTGTAAAGCACAGCGCTGGGGTATCTCCGGCACCCACTTAGTGACTGGGAGTGGCACAGAGGGCTGAGCGCTGTGCTCTGATAGGTCCCAGCAATCAGATATTATTCTCTGTACAGGGATACTTGGGAATTGAAGGAAGCAGCCTATGGGTCTGCACGCAGGTTACCACCTATTCCCAGGCTGCACCTGGACTTTACCACTTCAGACAATGGCAAGTCTTACTACATCTATCCATCAGTAATGCTAATAATTGTGTCTTATCAAGCAAATGAGTTTATCATCACATAAAGAGTCGACGCAGAATCTTTAACATCACCAGACGCTTAGAGATCCGTCACCCATGTCACTCCCTGGCTGCACCTTATCCCTGCACCAGAATAACCCGCTCAGGTAGGTACTTACCCCAGAAGGCTATGATCGTGTTGTTATCTCCTCCCACTTGTACTTCACAGGAGAAGACGTCGTTGTGGTAGGGGGTGACGTTGAGGTAGGAGAAGGCCTGGAAGAAGAGGTCACCCGTAGCGAGGTACTGGTGCCAGTCTGATGATCGTGTCAGAATCTTTGAGCTCTTCCTCCAGGTGATGGTGAGAGCCGGGGGGAAGACGTCATTAATGGCACAGACCAACGTGTTCTCCACGCCCAACCGCAGAGGACGTGCGGTGAAAACGGACACATGTGTACCACCTAGGAGACACACAAGACCCTGGTTATATAGGAAGTGACCATACAGCACCCATGGGATGCACAATCTGGCTGTGGCAGGACCAGGACCCCCCAATAGCAAGAGAAAGCACAAGGACATGTATCACTTGTCATTGACCTCTAATCAGCACCCGATGGAGCTGCTGGGTGCTGCAGACCTTGATCCACCCGGACAGTCAGGGTTGGCTGAAGCACTGGTAGCCCCAGGCTCTAACACATGGGTCCAAGAGTAGCCCCAGGCTCTAACACATGGGTCCAAGAATAGCCCCAGGCTCTAACACATGGGTCCAAGAGTAGCCCCAGGCTCTAACACATGGGTCCAAGAGGAGCCCCAGGCTCTAACACATGGGTCCAAGAGGAGCCCCAGGCTCTAACACATAAGTCCAAGAGTAGCCCCAGGCTCTAACACATGGGTCCAAGAGTAGCCCCAGGCTCTAACACATGGGTCCAAGAGTAGCCCCAGGCTCTAACACATGGGTCCAAGAGTAGCCCCAGGCTCTAACACATGGGTCCAAGAGGAGCCCCAGGCTCTAACACATGGGTCCAAGAGGAGCCCCAGGCTCTAACACATGGGTCCAAGAGGAGCCCCAGGCTCTAACACATGGGTCCAAGAGGAGCCCCAGGCTCTAACACATGGGTCCAAGAGGTCCAGTAGAAGACTACCCAATACTAAGGTCTATTACCCAGGAGCTCATGTAAGGAGGACCCCCAGAATCCTTTGATTTGCTGGGCCCAAGGACCCCTAGATTACTGATAAGAAAGTCCTGAGCTCCCACCTCGGGCTTCTGGGGTGATATCCTTCAGGGCTTCGGTCAAGTTGTGTCTGAATCGCTGACACAGTGACATGTGGGAGGATACGGTCGCTGGGTCGGGGAAGGCCACGTCCCGCCACGGGCTGAACTCCTGGATCCGTGGAATGACCGAATTATCAGTGAAGTTATAACTGAACATCTGATCGTCAGAAAACATCTTGAGGAGCCCGGATGACGGCTCGCGGGGCTGACAGAACATCACCTGGCTGAGGGAATACTCATCATCTGCAAGATACAATGTAACCAGGAGCGGAGAACAATGGATTCTTTATTACACACAATATATATGTATCTATTGTATCTATTGTATTTATGGTGAAATCTCCAAGAAGCAAATTTTCCAAAAAATTGCTGATGGCATTTAACAATTTTTTCCCCCCATGTCTTGACCAGTAAACTGAATGGATATTGGACTCTATATGGCTCTTATCACAGTCACCAATAAATACTAAATAAGGTTTCTATCAAAGAGATAAAATGAATGGGATCACAGCCTCCCTGACTGTATAACCATGGTACAGAGAATACATAGATAATATAGAGAATCACACTGCATCCAGCCAGGAGAAATGGCTCTGTAGCTGACTGCTCTGCTACTCCTGCTCTATATCATGCTGCATGCAGATAGGACACTATGTACAATCTGCTCAGCTCCTCCTGCTCTATAACATGCTGCCTGCAGATAGGACACTATGTACAATCTGCTCAACCCCTCCTGCTCTATAACATGCTGCCTGCAGATAGAACTCTATGTACAATTTGCTCAGCTCCTCCTGCTCTATAACATGCTGCCTGCAGATAGGACACTATGTACAATCTGCTCAACCCCTCCTGCTCTATAACATGCTGCCTGCAGATAGAACTTTATGTACAATTTGCTCAGCTCCTCCTGCTCTATAACATGCTGCCTGCAGATAGGACACTATGCACAATCTGCTCAGCTCCTTCTGCTCTATAACATGCTGCCTGCAGATAGGACACTATGTACAATCTGCTCAACTCCTCCTGCTCTATGACATGCTGCCTGCAGATAGGACACTATGTACAATCTGCTCAGCTCCTCCTGCTCTATAACATGCTACATGCAGATAAGACACTATGTACAATCCGCTCAGCTCTCCCTGCTCTATAACATGCTGCCTGCAGATAGAACTCTATGTACAATTTGCTCAGCTCCTCCTGCTCTATAACATGCTGCCTGCAGATAGGACACTGTGTACAATGATCTCAGCGCCTCCTGCTCTATAACATGCTGCATGTAGATAGGACACTATTTACAACCTGCTCTGCTCCTCCTGCTCTATAACATGCTGCCTGCAGATAGGACACTATGTACAATCTGCTCAGCCCCTCCTGCTCTATAACATGCTGCCTGCAGATAGGACACTATCTATAATCTGCTCAGCTCCTCCTGCTCTATAACATGCTGCCTGCAGATTGGACACTATGTACATACCGCTCAGCTCCTCCTGCTTTATAACATGCTACCTGCAGATAGGACACTATGTACAATCTGCTCAGCCCCTCCTGCTCTATAACATGCTGCCTGCAGATAGGACACTGTGTACAATCCGTTCAGCTCCTCCTGCTCTATAACATGCTGCCTGCAGATAGGACACTGTGTACAATCTGTTCAGCTCCTCCTGCTTTATAACATGCTGCCTGCAGATAGGACACTATGTACAATCTGCTCAGCTCCTCCTCCTCTATAACATGCTGCCTGCAGATAGGACACTATCTATAATCTGCTCAGCTCCTCCTGCTCTATAACATGCTGCCTGCAGATAGGACACTATCTATAATCTGCTCAGCAAATCCTGCTCTATAACATGCTGCCTGCAGATAGGACACTATGTACAATCTGCTCAGCTCCTCCTGCTCTATAACATGCTGCTTGCAGATAGGACACTATGTACAATCTGCTCAGCTCCTCCTGCTCTATAACATGCTGCCTGCAGATAGGACACTATGTACAATGTGCTCAGCTCCTCCTGCTCTATAACATGCTGCCTGCAGATAGGACACTATGTACAATCTGCTCAGCTCCTCCTGCTCTATAACATGCTGCCTGCAGATAGGACACTATGTACAATGTGCTCAGCTCCTCCTGCTCTATAACATGCTGCCTGCAGATAGGACACTATGTACAATCTGCTCAGCTCCTCCTGCTCTATAACATGCTGCCTGCAGATAGGACACTATGTACAATCTGCTCATCTCCTTCTGCTCTATAACATGCTGCCTGCAGATAGGACACTATGTACAATCTGCTCAGCTCCTGCTCTATAACATGCTGCCTGCAGATAGGACACTATGTACAATCTGCTCATCTCCTTCTGCTCTATAACATGCTGCCTGCAGATAGGACACTATGTACAATCTGCTCAGCTCCTCCTGCTCTATAACATGCTGCCTGCAGATAGGACACTATGTACAGATTTCACTTTAAATTCAGAAATAAATTGATAAAAAAACTATTTCTAGCAATCCACTAGTAAGTTTGGAAAACTCTGACCCATATTATTATTATTATATTGCAATAAGAAAATATTATCACTTACCACAGTGAGCCAGTAAGGCCAGCAGGGGGAGCAATAGCACCACAGTATGTGGATTCTCCATGGATGGGGGTATAAGGTCTCTGGGGTATGTAGTGGGGCAGTCAGTGACTTCTAGCACCAGTGCAGCATGTAAGGACCTGCAGAGTATCTACCTCTATGTCCTACATCCAGAGCAGGGGTCCCTGAGCGCTCCTCAGCATCATGTGCTGCTGCACGCAGCGTCCGGTTATCACCTGCAGGGAGTCTGCTGGATGTTACATTGTGGCTCACAGGACTCTCCGCACTCTGACGCCTATCATACATAATACTGACATCCACCCAATAGCAGAGCTCGGCTGCGCCTCGTCACCTGTTGCTGGGCAGACTCTCCCTGAGACTCGTCTGTTCGCTATTAGTCTTCAGGGTTTGCTGTTTTTTTTAATTGTCTTTTATGTTTTTATTTTATTTGTAGACAGAATTCTCCCTTAGAGATGTCAGGACGATAAAGAAGAAGGATAAGAAGTTGTAGAATCTACCTGCCCCCTCTGGTCCGGTATTAAATGTCCTTATTTTTCTGTGTAATCTTACCTGTTATTCTGTAACCAATCTCCTCCAAATATATGTGACAATGAGCAGAGAAGAGTCATATTAAGCCTGAGATAAGTCAATCTTAGAGGCTGGATTGGAAGCATCACTTCATACACCCTTATCTTCAGTTCTATAGCACCTGGAAACATGCTGCTGGTGTCATTTTACAGATTAGAATATCATCTTTAAGATCATTCTGTAAAATACAGAGAGATACCGACAGTTAAAGGGATCTTTATCTGCAGCTCACAGTTTTAATTATATGTTTAACCGTCTGTATCTCTGGTACTGTAAATCACATGGAAGATGAGATTATGGGTAACATGTTTCCAGGTGCAAAAGAAGTGAAGATAGGGATATGACGCTCTGAAGTAACGCGCCCCCTGCAGCCTCTAAACTTGACTCTTCTCATGAAAATATGACTCTTCTCTGCTCATTGTCACATGACTTTTGAGGAGATTTTTTTTAATAGGTCTACTGGTGAGATGTCACATCACAGTGGGAATTAGAGAAAGGACATTTCCTGCCCTACTTGAGGGGGCTGATAGGGTAATGGGGTAACACCTGGCAGCAGGTTCCCTCTAAGTTGTCCGTCCACTCCTTCCACAAATGGGGAATGACTGAGCCGCAGCGCTGATGCAATTTCTGATCTCGCCCTCAATAACTTCCCTACAGTAACTCCAGGAAACCCCAGGACTCTCGGTGATTTCCACGATGCAGTGGTCAGTACGGCCGCTCCGTGTCTGTAGCATCGGGAGGGGCAAATACTAGGATGATATGAGCAGAAGGAATCACACAGCGGAGAGTATGAGGGGTGGGGATATTCTACGGAATTTTAGCTTTAATGTAAATTTTAAAAACTCTAGAGATTAGAGAGCGTCTCCAAGAGCGGCCGCACATGTACCCCCCTCATGTATCAGAGAAGCGGCCGTTCATGTACCCCCCTCATGTATCCAAGGATCGGCTGCATATGTACCCCCCTCATGTATTCGAGGAGCGGCCGCACATGTACCCCCCTCATGTATCCGAGGAGCGCCGCACATGTACCCCCCTCATGTATCCGAGGAGCGCCGCACATGTACCCCCCTCATGTATCCGAGGAGCGGCCGCACATGTACCCCCCTCATGTATTCGAGGAGCAGCCGCACATGTACCCCCCTCATGTATCCGACGAGCGGCCGTTCATGTTCCCCCCTCATGTATCCAAGGATCGGCCGCATATGTACCCCCTCATGTATCCGAGGAGCGGCCGCACATGTACCCCCCTCATGTATCCGAGGAGCAGCCGCACATGTACCCCCCTCATGTATCCGAGGATCACCCGCACATGTACCCCCCTCATGTATCCGAGGATCACCCGCACATGTACCCCCCTCATGTATCCGAGGAGCGGCCACATATGTACCCCCCTCATGTATCCGAGGAGCGGCCACACATGTACCCCCTCATGTATCCGAGGAGCGGCCGTACATGTACCCCCTCATGTATCCAAGGAGTGGCCGCACATGTATCCCCCTCATGTATCCAAGGAGTGGCCGCACATGTATCCCCCTCATGTATCCGAGAAGGGGCCGTACATGTACCCCCCTCATGTATCCGAGGAGCGGCCGTACATGTCCCCCCCTCATGTATCCAAGGAGCGGCCGCACATGTACCCCCCTCATGTATCCGAGGAGCGGCCGTACATGTCCCCCCCTCATGTATCCAAGGAGTGGCCGCACATGTACCCCCCTCATGTATCCAAGGAGCGGCCGCACATGTACCCCCCTCATGTATCCGAGGAGCGGCCGTACATGTCCCCCCCTCATGTATCCAAGGAGTGGCCGCACATGTCCCCCCCTCATGTATCCAAGGAGTGGCCGCACATGTCCCCCCCTCATGTATCCAAGGAGTGGCCGCACATGTCCCCCCCTCATGTATCCAAGGAGTGGCCGCACATGTCCCCCCCTCATGTATCCGAGGAGCGGCCGCACATGTACCCCCCTCATGTATCCGAGGAGTGGCCGCACGTGTACCCCCCTCATGTATCCAAGGAGCGGCCGCACATGTACCCCCCTCATGTATCAGAGGAGGTGCCACACATGTACCCCCCTCATGTATCCGAGGATCGGCCGCACATGTACCCCCCTCATGTATCAGAGGAGCGGCCGCACATGTCCCCCCCTCATGTATCCGAGGATCGGCCGCACATGTACCCCCCTCATGTATCCGAGGATCGGCCGCACATGTACCCCCCTCATGTATCAGAGGAGCAGCCGCACATGTACCCCCCTCATGTATCAGAGGAGCAGCCGCAAATGTACCCCCCTCATGTATCAGAGGAGCGGCCGCACATGTACCCCCCTCATGTATCAGAGGAGGTGCCACACATGTACCCCCCTCATGTATCCGAGGATCGGCCGCACATGTACCCCCCTCATGTATCCGAGGATCGGCCGCACATGTACCCCCCTCATGTATCAGAGGAGCAGCCGCACATGTCCCCCCCTCATGTATCCAAGGAGCGGCCGCACATGTACCCCCCTCATGTATCAGAGGAGCAGCCGCACATGTACCCCCCTCATGTATCAGAGGAGCAGCCGCAAATGTACCCCCCTCATGTATCAGAGGAGCGGCCGCACATGTACCCCCCTCATGTATCAGAGGAGGTGCCACACATGTACCCCCCTCATGTATCCGAGGATCGGCCGCACATGTACCCCCCTCATGTATCCGAGGATCGGCCGCACATGTACCCCCCTCATGTATCAGAGGAGCAGCCGCACATGTCCCCCCCTCATGTATCCAAGGAGCGGCCGCACATGTACCCCCCTCATGTATCCAAGGATCGGCTGCATATGTACCCCCCTCATGTATTCGAGGAGCGGCCGCACATGTACCCCCCTCATGTATCCGAGGAGCGCCGCACATGTACCCCCCTCATGTATCCGAGGAGCGCCGCACATGTACCCCCCTCATGTATCCGAGGAGCGGCCGCACATGTACCCCCCTCATGTATTCGAGGAGCAGCCGCACATGTACCCCCCTCATGTATCCGACGAGCGGCCGTTCATGTTCCCCCCTCATGTATCCAAGGATCGGCCGCATATGTACCCCCTCATGTATCCGAGGAGCGGCCGCACATGTACCCCCCTCATGTATCCGAGGAGCAGCCGCACATGTACCCCCCTCATGTATCCGAGGATCACCCGCACATGTACCCCCCTCATGTATCCGAGGATCACCCGCACATGTACCCCCCTCATGTATCCGAGGAGCGGCCACACATGTACCCCCTCATGTATCCGAGGAGCGGCCGTACATGTACCCCCTCATGTATCCAAGGAGTGGCCGCACATGTATCCCCCTCATGTATCAGAGGAGCAGCCGCACATGTACCCCCCTCATGTATCAGAGGAGCAGCCGCAAATGTACCCCCCTCATGTATCAGAGGAGCGGCCGCACATGTACCCCCCTCATGTATCCGAGGAGCGGCCGTACATGTCCCCCCCTCATGTATCCAAGGAGTGGCCGCACATGTCCCCCCCTCATGTATCCAAGGAGTGGCCGCACATGTCCCCCCCTCATGTATCCAAGGAGTGGCCGCACATGTCCCCCCCTCATGTATCCAAGGAGTGGCCGCACATGTCCCCCCCTCATGTATCCGAGGAGCGGCCGCACATGTACCCCCCTCATGTATCCGAGGAGTGGCCGCACGTGTACCCCCCTCATGTATCCAAGGAGCGGCCGCACATGTACCCCCCTCATGTATCAGAGGAGGTGCCACACATGTACCCCCCTCATGTATCCGAGGATCGGCCGCACATGTACCCCCCTCATGTATCAGAGGAGCGGCCGCACATGTCCCCCCCTCATGTATCCGAGGATCGGCCGCACATGTACCCCCCTCATGTATCCGAGGATCGGCCGCACATGTACCCCCCTCATGTATCAGAGGAGCAGCCGCACATGTACCCCCCTCATGTATCAGAGGAGCAGCCGCAAATGTACCCCCCTCATGTATCAGAGGAGCGGCCGCACATGTACCCCCCTCATGTATCAGAGGAGGTGCCACACATGTACCCCCCTCATGTATCCGAGGATCGGCCGCACATGTACCCCCCTCATGTATCCGAGGATCGGCCGCACATGTACCCCCCTCATGTATCAGAGGAGCAGCCGCACATGTCCCCCCCTCATGTATCCAAGGAGCGGCCGCACATGTACCCCCCTCATGTATCAGAGGAGCAGCCGCACATGTACCCCCCTCATGTATCAGAGGAGCAGCCGCAAATGTACCCCCCTCATGTATCAGAGGAGCGGCCGCACATGTACCCCCCTCATGTATCAGAGGAGGTGCCACACATGTACCCCCCTCATGTATCCGAGGATCGGCCGCACATGTACCCCCCTCATGTATCCGAGGATCGGCCGCACATGTACCCCCCTCATGTATCAGAGGAGCAGCCGCACATGTCCCCCCCTCATGTATCCAAGGAGCGGCCGCACATGTACCCCCCTCATGTATCAGAGGAGCGGCCGCACATGTCCCCCCCTCATGTATCCGAGGATCGGCCGCACATGTACCCCCCTCATGTATCCGAGGATCGGCCGCACATGTACCCCCCTCATGTATCAGAGGAGCAGCCGCACATGTACCCCCCTCATGTATCAGAGGAGCAGCCGCAAATGTACCCCCCTCATGTATCAGAGGAGCGGCCGCACATGTACCCCCCTCATGTATCAGAGGAGGTGCCACACATGTACCCCCCTCATGTATCCGAGGATCGGCCGCACATGTACCCCCCTCATGTATCCAAGGATCACCCGCACATGTACCCCCCTCATGTATCCGAGGATCGGCCGCACATATACCCCGCCCATGTATCCGAGGATCGGCCGCACATGTACCCCCCTCATGTATCCGAGGATCGGCCGCACATGTACCCCCCTCATGTATTCGAGGATCGGCCGCACATGTACCCCCCTCATGTATCCGAGGATCGGCCGCACATGTACCCCCCTCATGTATCCGAGGAGCGGCCGCACATGTACCCCCCTCATGTATCCGAGGATCGGCCGCACATGTACCCCCCTCATGTATCCGAGGATCGGCCGCACATGTCCCCCCCTCATGTATCCAAGGAGCGGCCGCACATGTACCCCCCTCATGTATCAGAGGAGCGGCCGCACATGTCCCCCCCTCATGTATCCGAGGAGCGGCCGCACATGTACCCCCCTCATGTATCCGAGGATCGGCCGCACATGTACCCCCCTCATGTATCAGAGGAGCAGCCGCACATGTACCCCCCTCATGTATCAGAGGAGCAGCCGCAAATGTACCCCCCTCATGTATCAGAGGAGCGGCCGCACATGTACCCCCCTCATGTATCAGAGGAGCAGCCGCACATGTACCCCCCTCATGTATCCGAGGAGCGGCCGCACATGTACCCCCCTCATGTATCCGAGGATCGGCCGCACATGTACCCCCCTCATGTATCCGAGGAGCGGCCGCACATGTACCCCCCTCATGTATCCGAGGAGCGGCCGCACATGTACCCCCCTCATGTATCAGAGGAGCAGCCGCACATGTACCCCCCTCATGTATCCGAGGAGCGGCCGCACATGTACCCCCCTCATGTATCAGAGGAGCAGCCGCACATGTACCCCCCTCATGTATCCGAGGATCGGCCGCACATGTACCCCCCTCATGTATCCGAGGATCGGCCGCACATGTACCCCCCTCATGTATCAGAGGAGCAGCCGCACATGTACCCCCCTCATGTATCAGAGGAGCAGCCGCACATGTACCCCCCTCATGTATCAGAGGAGCGGCCGCAAATGTACCCCCCTCATGTATCAGAGGAGCGGCCGCACATGTACCCCCCTCATGTATCAGAGGAGCAGCCGCACATGTACCCCCCTCATGTATCCGAGGAGCGGCCGCACATGTACCCCCCTCATGTATCCGAGGATCGGCCGCACATGTACCCCCCTCATGTATCCGAGGAGCGGCCGCACATGTACCCCCCTCATGTATCAGAGGAGCAGCCGCACATGTACCCCCCTCATGTATCAGAGGAGCAGCCGCACATGTACCCCCCTCATGTATCCGAGGAGGGGACTGGGATCTCTACTGAATGAGGAAGTCACATAAGGTCACATTCACACTGCAGTATTCTGCATCAGTATCTGGAAGCCAAAAACAGAACTGGACCCTAAGGGTGATGTCACAAATGGCGTTTTTCAGCTGTTTTTTGGGCCATTTTTAGTTAGTGCGTTTTCAGATTGTAAAAAAACGCATCCTTTTTTAAAAACCGCATGCGTTTTTGTCCGTTTTTAATTGCGCAAATTTGGAAAAACTGACAAAACGCGTGCGTTTTTTTACGATCTGAAAACGCCCTAACTACGGCCTAAACACGCCATGTGTGACATCACCCTAAAACAAACCGTGTACAAATCTTTCCATTTTATATACATTTTCTATAGAACCAAATCCTGGTTTTAGGTTCCAAATACTGATACAAAATACTGATACAAAATACTGATACAAAATACTGATACAAAATACTGACACAAAATACTGACACAAAATACTGACACAAAATACTGACACAAAATACTGATACAAAATACTGACACAAAATACTGACACAAAATACTGACACAAAATACTGACACAAAATACTGACACAAAATACTGATACAAAATACTGACACAAAATACTGACACAAAATACTGACACAAAATACTGATACAAAATACTGACACAAAATACTGACACAAAATACTGACACAAAATACTGATACAAAATACTGATACAAAATACTGTCGTGTGATAAACAGAAGGAGACTGTGACCCCCGACCCCCGGACCAGTCCTATAATCACATGTGGTTTAGTTTTGATCTAATGTCAATTTTCTGCAATCACAGCACAGGCCGCCCCCGGGTTACATACAATAGAGGTTCTGTAGGTTTGTTCTTAAGTTGAATTTGTCTATAAGTCGGAACTGTATATTTTATCATTGTAGCTTCAGACAAAAAATTTTTGGTCTCTGTGACAATTGGATTTTAAAACTTTTGGGTTGTCAAAAGAACCAGAAATAACATTAAATCTTCATTACAGACGCCTGTGATAACTGTTACAGCTGATTATTGTAGTCTGCAGGGTCGTCTGTAAGTCGGGTGTCCTGTGTAAGTAGGGGACGGCCTGTATTTGAAATGATATCTCTTTACCACATTGCACCTGTGGATACTGTAGTACATAACGCTGGTGACATTGACATCAGGTACCAAGGTCACATGGGGTGAGGCCTGCGCCCGGGGGGAGGTCTGTCCAGACAAACTCGTTCTGTGCATGTGCAGGATCTACCGGACTAAATAAATGGTTGGTGGGGGCCCCCAATGAATGTAGTCCAGACAGGGAACAGCAATCACTATACACAGGCCCCCAGCAATAACTATATACAGCTCCCAGTAATCACTATATACAGCTCCCCCAGCAATAACTATATACAGCCCCCAGTAATCACTATATACAGCTCCCCAGTAATCACTATATACAGCTCCCAGCAATCACTATATACACCCCAGCAATAACTATATACAGCCTCCCAGCAATCACTACATACAGCTCCCCCAGCAATCACTATATACAGCCCCCCAGCAATCACTATATACAGCTCCCCCAGCAATCACTATATACAGCCCCCCAGCAATCACTATATACTGCTCCCCAGCAATCACTATATAAGCCCCCAGTAATCACTATATACAGCCCCCAGTAATCACTATATACAGCTCCCCCAGCAATCACTATATAAGCCCCCAGTAATCACTATATACAGCCCCCAGTAATCACTATATACACCCCCCCAGTAATCACTATATTCAGCCCCCAGCAATCACTATATACAGCCCTCCAGCAATCACTGTATGCAGCCCCCTGAAATCACTATATACACCCCCCCCAGTAATCACTATATTCAGCCCCCAGCAATCACTATATACAGCCCTCCAGCAATCACAATATACAGCCCCCCAGCAATCACTATATACAGCCCCCCAGCAATCACTATATACAGCTCCCCAGCAATCACTATATACAGCTCCCCCAGCAATCACTATATACAGCTCCCCCAGCAATCACTATATACAGCTCCCCCAGCAATCACTATATACAGCTCCCCCAGCAATCACTATATACAGCTCCCCCAGCAATAACTATATACAGCCTCCCAGCAATCACTATATACAGCCCCCCAGCAATCACTATATACAGCCCCCCAGCAATCACTATATACAGCTCCCCCAGCAATCACTATATACAGCCCCCCAGCAATCACTATATACAGCTCCCCCAGCAATCACTATATACAGCTCCCCCAGCAATCACTATATACTGCTCCCCAGCAACCACTGTATACAGCTCCCCCCATCAATCACTATATACAGCTCCCCCAGCAATCACTATATACAGCTCCCCCAGCAATCACTATATACAGCTCCCCCAGCAATCACTATATACAGCTCCTCCAGTAATCACTATATAAGCCCCCAGCAATCACTATATACAGCCCCCAGTAATCACTATATACAGCTCCCCCAGCAATCACTATATACAGCTCCCCCAGCAATCACTGTATACAGCTCCCCCAGCAATCACTATATACTGCTCCCCGGCAATCACTATATACTGCTCCCCAGCAATCACTATATAAGCCCCCAGCAATCACTATATACAGCCCCCAGTAATCACTATATACAGCTCCCCCAGCAATCACTATATAAGCCCCCAGTAATCACTATATACTGCTCCCAGTAATCACTATATACAGCCCCCAGTAATCACTATATACAACCCTCCAGCAATCACTGTATGCAGCCCCCTGAAATCACTATATACACCCCCCCCAGTAATCACAATATACAGCCCCCCAGCAATCACTATATACAGCTCCCCCAGCAATCACTATATACAGCTCCCCCAGCAATCACTATATACTGCTCCCCAGCAATCACTATATACAGCTCCCCCAGCAATCACTATATACAGCCCCCCAGCAATCACTATATACTGCTCCCCAGCAATCACTATATACTGCTCCCCAGCAATCACTATATACTGCTCCCCAGCAATCACTATATAAGCCCCCAGTAATCACTATATACAGCCCCCAGTAATCACTATATACAGCTCCCCCAGTAATCACTATATAAGCCCCCAGTAATCACTATATACTGCTCCCAGCAATCATAATATACAGCTCCCCCAGCAATCACTATATACAGCTCCCCCAGCAATCACTATATATGGCTCCCCCAGCAATCACTATATAAAGACCCCAGTAATCACTATATACAGCCCCCAGTAATCACTATATACAACCCTCCAGCAATCACTGTATACAGCCCCCTGAAATAACTATATACACCCCCCCCCAGTAATCACTATATGCAGCCACCCAGTAATCACTATATACAGCTCCCCCAGCAATCACTATATACAGCTCCCCCAGCAATCACTATATACAGCTCCCCCAGCAACCATTATATACAGCTCCCCCAGTATTCACTATATATAACCCCCCAACAATCACTATATACAGCTCCCCCAGCAACCACTATATACAGCTCCCAGTAATCACTTTATACAGCCCCCCAGTAAGCACTATATACAGCCCTCCAGCAATCACTGTATACAGCCCCATGACATCACTATATACACCCCTACAGTAATCACTATATTCAGCCCCTAGCAATCACTATATACAGCCCTCCAGCAATCACTGTATACAGCCCCCCAGTAATCACTATATACAGCCCCCCAGTAATCACTATATACAGCCCCTAGCAATCACTATATACAGCCCCCCAGTAATAACTATTTACAGCTCCCCCAGCAATCACTGTATACAGCTCCCAGTAATCTATATATACAGCCCCAGCAATAACTATATACAGCCCCCAGTCATCACTGTATACAGCTCTCCCAGCAATCAGTATATACAGTTCCCAGTAATCAATATATGCAGCCCCCAGCAATCACTATATATGGCTCCCCTAGCAGTAAATATATACAGCCCCCAGTAACTACTGTATACAGCCGACTAACAATAACTATATACAGCCTCCCAGTAATCACTGTATACAGCCCCCCCAGCAATCAGTATACACAGCTCCCCCAGTAATCCTTATATACAGCCCCCTAACAATAACTATATACAGCTCCCCCAGTAATCACTATATACAGCTCCCCCAGCAATCACTATATACAGCCCCCCAGCAATCACTATATACTGCTCCCCAGCAATCACTATATAAGCCCCCAGTAATCACTATATACAGCCCCCAGTAATCACTATATACAGCTCCCCCAGCATTAACTATATACAGTCCCCCTATAACAACTATAAACACCCCCTATAATAGCTCACTATATACAGTCCCGCTATTATAACTATATACACAACACCTCCTATAATAACTAACTATACCCCCCCCCCTTATAATAACTATATACAGTCCAAGGTAAAATAATAAAATTGTACTTCACCTTCCTCCGTTCCACCGATGTGCGCCGACCTCCTTCCCTCGCGGTTATCCTAGGAGATGTACCCAGATGGTGGCGGCCTGCTGGCAGGTGGCGCAGTGATGTCACACACTGCGGCGGCGCCAGCAGCAGGGCACCACCATCTTGGTTTCCACCGATCGTCAAATAGCAGAGCAGGGAGCTTATTCTTCCCTGGCTCTGCCATAGGCTTAAGGCGGGGCATGCCCCATGTCCGCTAGTTACAGCCCGGTCAGCCTTTACCCAAATACATAGTGGGCGAATCGGGTGGTTGTGCGACCGCTTGAATCGCCTACATTTGGTGGGGCCCCCATTAAGGGCAAAGTGGTGAGGGCCCCGGGGAGTGCATCAGCTCCATAGAGATTAATGGAGCAGAATGGTCATGCACTGCCTGATGGAGCAACAAAGTGTCCAACAGAGGTACATGGGACCCCTTGTTTCCATGATCTGTGGGGGTCTCAGCACTGAGATCCCCACGATCAGCAAGTTAGGCCCCATCCCGTGGATGTTTGTGGGAAAACCCTTTACGAACACCCGACTTAGAGACGACCCCTAGTTTCAAATGGACCTCTGGTAATTGGTAATTTACTGTACTTTAACCTTAGGCTACAAACCTCCCCGGGGGTCACAGGTCTCTCCCATGTGACCCTGATGTCAATGTCACCAGCGTTATGTACTACAGTGTCCACGCGTGGATCGTAACACATCACATCCTCTATTATGTTGCTTAGCAATCCGGTAAAGAGATATTATTTCCAATACAGGCCGTCCCCTACTTACACAGGACACCCGACTTACAGACGACCCCTAGTTACAGACGACCCTCTGGATGTTGGTAACTTCCTGTACTTTATCCTTAGGCTACAATAATCAGCTGTAACAGTTATCACAGGCGTCTGTAATGAAGATTTATTGTTACTCCTGGTTCTTATGAGATTCCAACATTTTTAAAATCCAATTGTCACAGAGACCAAAAAAATTTGGCTGGGGTTACAATTATTAGATATACAGTTCCGACTTACATACAAATTCAACTTAAGAACAAACCTGCAGAACCTCCCTTGTATGTAACCCGGGGCCGGCCTGTACTGTAGCCGTATGCTGCGGTCAGTCCAGCACTTGTAGGTTCCTTCCTGTAAATCCCGAACCGGAAATTCTGAAACAATTTTGTCTGAAAAATTTACCCAGAATCAAATTCAGAAACCAAATTTTGTTCCTCATCTTGGAATTAATGGGACACAGATTCTGGGTGAGTTTTGTTGCAGATTTTCCAGCTTAAAATCTGGCTAAAAATCCAGCAGGTTATAAAAGATGCATAAAACATTGTTACTGTCAGCCATTGGTGAAGCCTACGACGTATCAGTCACATGGGGAGCATGGCGGGTGGGGGAGGGTCAGACTGATACCTACCTCACACCTATATACTGCAGGTAGTAGATATACTTCTCTTCACATAGATACAGTGAATGACACATTACTGCGGTAAAGGGAAATCTGGAGACCTCGTTACATCACTACTTCACATCACATCCTGACTCCACCACCACGAGCGGCATGAATGGACCATGACCGGACCAGGACTCTGAAGCCATGGGGCAGCGAGTATTCAGTGAGCTGGGTTTGGGTGAATGGCTGCTCCGACCGGGAGCTATCAGGCCGAGGCCCACCCTCTGTGCACTAGCGTCACGTTATGAACGCAGGGCTAGCAGAACGTGTGTACACTGCCTATTCAGAGCTGTGTGCTATAACGAGCCGTGCACCTGTGTCATATATAACGAGCCTTGCATCTGTGTGATATATAACGAGCCGTGCACCTGTGTGATATAACGAGCCGCGCACCTGTGTGATATATAACGAGCCGTGCACCTGTGTGATATAACGAGCCGTGCACCTGTGTGATATATAACGAGCCCTGCACCTGTGTCATATATAACGAGCCGCGCACCTGTGTGATATAACGAGCCGCGCACCTGTGTGATATATAACGAGCCGTGTTCCTGTGTGATATAACGAGCCGTGCACCTGTGTGATATATAACGAGCCGTGTTCCTGTGTGATATAACGGGCCGCTCACCTGTGTGATATAACGAGCCGTGCACCTGTGTGATATATAACGAGCCGTGCACCTGTGTGATATAACGGGCCGTGCACCTGTGTGATATATAACGAGCCGTGCACCTGTGTGATATATACCGAGCCGTGCACCTGTGTGATATATAACGAGCCCTGCACCTGTGTCATATATAACGAGCCGCGCACCTGTGTGATATAACGAGCCGCGCACCTGTGTGATATATAACGAGCCGTGTTCCTGTGTGATATAACGAGCCGTGCACCTGTGTGATATATAACGAGCCGTGTTCCTGTGTGATATAACGGGCCGCTCACCTGTGTGATATATAACGAGCCGTGCACCTGTGTGATATAACGGGCCGTGCACCTGTGTGATATATAACGAGCCGTGCACCTGTGTGATATATAACGAGCTGTGCACCTGTGTGATATATACCGAGCCGCGCACCTGTGTGATATAAGGAGCCGCGCACCTGTGTGATATAAGGAGCCGTGCACCTGTGTGATATAAGGAGCCGTGCACCTGTGTGATATAACGAGCTGTGCACCTGTGTGATATTACGAGCCGTGCACCTGTGTGATATAAGGAGCCGTGCACCTGTGTGATATAAGGAGCCGTGCACCTGTGTGATATAAGGAGCCGCGCACCTGTGTGATATAAGGAGCCGCGCACCTGTGTGATATAAGGAGCCGCGCACCTGTGTGATATAAGGAGCCGTGCACCTGTGTGATATAAGGAGCCGTGCACCTGTGTGATATAACGAGCCGTGCACCTGTGTGATATAAGGAGCCGTGCACCTGTGTGATATAAGGAGCCGTGCACCTGTGTGATATAATGAGCCGCGCACCTGTGTGATATAACGAGCCGTGCACCTGTGTGATATATAACGAGCCGTGCACCTGTGTGATATATAACGAGCCGTGCACCTGTGTGATATATACCGAGCCGTGCACCTGTGTGATATAACGAGCCGTGCACCTGTGTGATATAACGAGCCGGGCACCTGTGTGATATAAGGAGACGTGCACAAGTGTGATATAAGGAGCCGCGCACCTGTGTGATATAAGGAGCCGCGCACCTGTGTGATATAAGGAGCCGCGCACCTGTGTGATATATAACGAGCCGTGCACCTGTGTGATATATAACGAGCCGTGTACCTGTGTGATATAACGAGCAGCGCACCTGTGTGATATAAGGAGCCGCGCACCTGTGTGATATAACGAGCCGTGCACCTGTGTGATATAACGAGCCGTGCACCTGTGTGATATAACGAGCCATGCACCTGTGTGATATAAGGAGCCGCGCACCTGTGTGATATAAGGAGCCGTGCACCTGTGTGATATAAGGAGCCGTGCACCTGTGTGATATAAGGAGCCGCGCACCTGTGTGATATAACGAGCCGTGCACCTGTGTGATATAACGAGCCGTGCACCTGTGTGATATAACGAGCCATGCACCTGTGTGATATAAGGAGCCGCGCACCTGTGTGATATAAGGAGCCGCGCACCTGTGTGATATAAGGAGCCGCGCACCTGTGTGATATAAGGAGCCGCGCACCTGTGTGATATAAGGAGCCGCGCACCTGTGTGATATAAGGAGCCGCGCACCTGTGTGATATAAGGAGCCGTGCACCTGTGTGATATAACGAGCCGTGCACCTGTGTGATATAAGGAGCCGCGCACCTGTGTGATATAAGGAGCTGCGCACCTGTGTGATATAAGGAGCCGTGCACCTGTGTGATATAAGGAGCCGTGCACCTGTGTGATATAAGGAGCCGTGCACCTGTGTGATATAAGGAGCCGCGCACCTGTGTGATATAAGGAGCCGCGCACCTGTGTGATATAAGGAGCCGTGCACCTGTGTGATATAAGGAGCCGCGCACCTGTGTGATATAAGGAGCCGTGCACCTGTGTGACCAGGGTCAGATTTTTGTCCACCGGAAGTAACATTGAAGCTTCCTATAGAATGACAGCAAGCAGAGATCTAGAAAACTGTGAGAAATTGATACAGAAAGTATACTGGAAAATTGTATCACTTTTTATATTACAAACATTAACCTGCTGTTATGGGACAACCCCTTTAATTATCTGCTCATTTCGGCTGCGGCTGCTTCTGTTTTCTCCACTAGAAAAAAATTTTTATGCAGATTTTCTGTGTTTAAAAACTGCATCAGATTCAATAGGCGCCGATTCTGCCGAATGCACAGGAAATAAAGCGTCGCTGGGGGGAATTATTGAAGCGACTGTTTCCTGATGGAGATAATTGTTAATGTGGTGGAGACTATAGTAAATACCCCGCCCTGGGGCAGTCACACACCTGCCCCACCCCCAGATGGAAAAGTCTCAGAACGGGAGATTCCCATGGAGCAGATCTCCACCGTTGTGCATATAACATGGGGAACCATAGAGGTAGGTACCAGGCTGGGGCTGCGCTGCCCTCTCCTGGTAAACTGACTGAGCTCATGTCTATTACTCCGGGAGAATATTAAATTATTCTAGTAAAGATTTCTCTGTCTTATGTTTATAAAGAGTCGATCCCATCATTACTGTTTCTGACATGTAGTAAATTATTATTATTTGTAAATCCTTGGAGCTGTACAATCAATAAGGGGGTGGATGGAGACACGAGGCGAGGGAGCAGAGCAGTCCATTCGCGATCCAGCGGCGCGTTCTCTGCGGTGGATTCGAGTCTTCTGGCGATTCACTAAGGCAGTTCCTCCGACGTCCACCAGGTGGCGCTGCTGTGCTGAAGTTCCCCGGGGTCTGCCGGAGTTCACGATCCTATACTTGGTGAAGGTAAGTGCGAGTCCCGCAACATTTTTTTTTTTTTAAATGTGGCGGTTTTTCTGAATCCGTCTGGTTTTCGTTCGGCCACGCCCCCCGATTTCCGTCGCCTGCATGCCAGCGCCGATGCGCCACAATCTGATCGCGTGTGCCAAAATCCCGGGGCAATACAGGGAAAATCGGAGCAAAAAATTTTCATCCTATTACTTTGTTACAGATACAAATCTTGCTACGCCGCGCATGCGTTGTTAAAGCACAAGTGTTGGGATCATCTAGTCCGGACGTCAGAACACCGGCGCTTCAGACGCGTCCAACGTCATTTTATATTTTTCGTATGAATCTGTCTATCATTTTTTAACCTAAAGAGAATTTCTATGATATTCAACTCTTGGTTTCATATTTTATATGGTTGAAAAAAGACACTTGTCCATCAAGTTCAACCAAGGAAGGGAAGGGATCGGGTGAGGAAGGGAAGGGATTGGAAGAGGAAGGGAAGGGATCGGAAGAGGAAGGGAAGGGATCGGGTGAGGAAGGGAAGGGATCGGAAGAGGAAGGGAAGGGATCGGAAGAGGAAGGGAAGGGATCGGAAGAGGAAGGGAAGGGATTGGAAGAGGAAGGGAAGGGATTGGAAGAGGAAGGGAAGGGATTGGAAGAGGAAGGGAAGGGATTGGAAGAGGAAGGGAAGGGATTGGAAGAGGAAGGGAAGGGATTGGAAGAGGAAGGGAAGGGATTGGATGAGGAAGGGAAGGGATTGGATGAGGAAGGGATTGGAAGAGGAAGGGATTGGAAGAGGAAGGGATTGGAAGAGGAAGGGAAGGGATTGGAAGAGGAAGGGAAGGGATTGGAAGAGGAAGGGAAGGGATTGGAAGAGGAAGGGAAGGGATTGGAAGAGGAAGGGAAGGGATTGGAAGAGGAAGGGAAGGGATTGGAAGAGGAAGGGAAGGGATTGGAAGAGGAAGGGAAGGGATTGGAAGAGGAAGGGAAGGGATTGGAAGAGGAAGGGAAGGGATTGGAAGAGGAAGGGAAGGGATTGGAAGAGGAAGGGAAGGGATTGGATGAGGAAGGGAAGGGATTGGATGAGGAAGGGATTGGAAGAGGAAGGGATTGGAAGAGGAAGGGAAGGGATTGGAAGAGGAAGGGAAGGGATTGGAAGAGGAAGGGATTGGAAGAGGAAGGGAAGGGATTGGAAGAGGAAGGGAAGGGATTGGAAGAGGAAGGGAAGGGATTGGAAGAGGAAGGGAAGGGATTGGAAGAGGAAGGGAAGGGATTGGAAGAGGAAGGGATTGGATGAGGAAGGGATTGGATGAGGAAGGGATTGGATGAGGAAGGGATTGGATGAGGAAGGGATTGGATGAGGAAGGGATTGGATGAGGAAGGGATTGGATGAGGAAGGGATTGGAAGAGGAAGGGATTGGAAGAGGAAGGGAAGGGATTGGAAGAGGAAGGGAAGGGATTGGAAGAGGAAGGGAAGGGATTGGAAGAGGAAGGGAAGGGATTGGAAGAGGAAGGGAAGGGATTGGAAGAGGAAGGGAAGGGATTGGAAGAGGAAGGGAAGGGATTGGATGAGGAAGGGATTGGAAGGGGAAGGGAAGGGATTTAGGGGAAACAATTCTATATAACAGAACCATCAGTGTTATTTAGGTGTAAAAAGCCATCTAGACCCTTCTTGAAGCTTTACCCTTCTTGGTAAAAAAGCAATAATAAAAAACTTACTTATAACATGACTTTAGTGTTACTCCTGCCGCTCTGTGTCTACTTGTCTGCTGTAACTACATCCCGGCTGTAGAGGTCATGCAGATGGACTGGGATATCATCAAGGCAGCCAAGAAAACAAAGAATGACAGAGTGAAATCAGTTTCTCATCTTTACAATGACACCAGAACCATGGATCTAGCTACTACATAGTCCAATATATGTGTCTTAAGTGATGGTCCTCTGCATCATCTTAGGGAAAAAGTGACTCTTCTCAGCTCACAAACATGTGAGCTTACTTACCTTACCTGCTGCTGGTGTAGTGGTGCAACGACTGGTGGTCAGCGATAACAGGTCAGGATTGGGGACCTGGTTATTTTATGCACTTTCCCAATTCCTGGTAAATCTGAATAGCTAATAATCGGCAGAGCAGCGACTGGTGGACGGCTGATACATAATAATCAGTGATTGTGATTCTTCATCCGACCCCAAAGTCCATTAGACATATACAGGCAGTCCCCGGGTTACATACAAGATAGGTTCCGTAGGTTTGTTGAATTTTTATGTAAGTCAAAACTGTGTATTTTATAATGGTAGATCCAGACCCCAGTGACAATTGGAGAATCAACATTATCAAGATTATCCCTAAATCTTCATTACAGACACCTTACAGCTGATCATTGCAGCCGGGGACTATAGTAACATCCAGAGAGGTCACCAGAGGTCACAGGGGGCAGAGGGGTCCGTCTGTAACTAGGGGTCGTCTGTAAGTCAGGTGTCCTATATTATAGGAAATTTGTAATGATGAATATATGAAGGGTTTGTATAAGCGGCTGCAGCGGGGACCTGCACAGAAATGGGACATCACCGGAGGGCGACACGGAGATGGTTACAAGCTGAAAATCGTTAGACAGGTTTAATTCAATTACCACAATTTGAATCGGAGATAAAGCAATCAAGTGTGACGCTCCCTTTAATTGTTGCATAATAATGGCCGCCCTCCGGGGCACAGCCCGTGGCCGCTCAGCCAGATTTACTAACAATACTCTCCACGTCCTCGAAACTTTCCCTATAAATGCTCCGTAACAAAAGCTTCGTCGTATCCATTGAATTGTATATTAGATACAAGTTTACCAAAACAATGGCTAAACAATCAGATTCCTGGGGGTACGTCAGACGTTTGTCTCTATTAGTCCTGATTGTAGGAGCGAAAGAGCCGAGCCTCTCGTCACCAGCGACACGGAAACTATTCAGATACGTAACCTATATACACGGGTGTAAGAGAAGATCCTATTTAATCTAACTGGACCCTATAGCCACGGGCGTTTACATTATATATGTCATTCTTTATGTGTATTTTTCTGTTATAAAGGCCTAAAATTGTCTGTAAATAGATGGAAAGAAGATTTCATCAAATGACACGGGGTGTTTTTTATTTATTTATGCTTTTACAGTTGGTCCCCAACTTAAGGACACCCGACTTACAGACAACCCCTAGTTACAGACGGACCCCTCTGACATCTGTGACCTCTGGTGACCTCTCTGGATGTTATTACAGGCAGTCCCCTACTTAAGGACACCCAACTTACAGACAACCCCTAGTTACAGATGGACCCCTCTGCCCCCTGTGACCTCTCTGGATGTTACTATTGTCCCAGACTGCAATGATCAGCTGTAAGGTGTCTGTAATGAAGATTTATGGATAATCCTTGGTCCAATTACAGAAAAAAAATTTGAAAATCCAATTGTCACTGGGGCCAAAATATTTTTGTTCTGTATCTACAATTATAAAATATACAGTTTCGACTTACATAAAAATTCAACTTAAGAACAAACCTCCGGACCCCATCTTGTATGTAACCTGGGGATCGTCTGTAATAGCAGGATTTAAAGTTTCAGATTTTCTGTGTCTTGTCCCTCAATGAAACATTAACACTTTACAGAGTAATACAACGGTCCGGGGATGATCCTGCTGCAAAGAGCTTACAATCTACCATGAAGAAGGGGTGACACAGGCGGTGGCGGAGCTTGTACAACGCTGCAGCCCTAGGGGGGGGGTGCAGAAATATATATATAATGCGTTGTGATCCATCACCAGCCGCCATATACTGTCTATATACAGGCAGTCCGTGGGTTTGTTCTTAATTTGAATTTGTATGTAAGTCAGATCTGTATATTTTATAATTGTAGATCCAGACAAAACATTTTTTCTGCCCCAGTGACAATTGGTGTTTCAAAATTTTTTGCAGTAATGGGACCGAGGATTATCAATAAAGCTTCATTACAGACACCTTACAGCTGATCACTGCAGCCGGGGACTATAGTAACATCCAGAGAGGTCACAGGGGGCAGAGAGGTCACCAGAGGTCTATAACTGTGGGTCGTCTGTAAGTCGGGTGTCCTTAAGTCGGGGACCGCCTGTATATATGTACCTGGTGTGTGACCCGTCACCAGCCATTATCTATATGTAGAGTCCAGTGTCCTGCAGAGAAACCTGTATATAGGTAAACAGCGAACCATAAACGTATGGTGAGGGACTATGATAGCACTGCCTGAACAAATGGGTTTTTAGAGCACAACTTACAGGGAACCTGTCATCAGAAATTGCCCTAATAAACCACCAGCAGTATGTAGTCCAGCAGCTGAGCAGTTTCTAGATCAGGTTTCCTTCATGGCCCAGTGTCTGGCATCATCCAGAAAATCAGCTGTGCAGTGAGATGTAAATTAGTTTTATGAAGTCAAGGAGGCGGAGATTTTAACACTGAAGTCAAGCTCTCCCTACTGCAGATCCCCCCTTCACTGTAATTCAGGGCAGGAGGTGTTCAGAGGTGGGAAGAGCTTTACTTTAGTGTTGAAATCTCCGTCTCCCTGACTTTTAACCCCAGCTTCACATCTCATTCCAGAGTTGATTTTCTGGATGATGCCCCCGCACCGGGCCATGAAAGAAACAATCACTAATAAGCTGCTCTACCACTTGACAACATACTGCTAGTAGTTTATTTGGCCATTTTCTGTTGACAGGTTCCCTTTAAACGATGGAAGTTGTGTCAAAGTCTGATGCAGAGTATTCCAGGGAATTGGTGCAGCTCAGGAGAAGTCCTGGATTTGTAAGCGGGAGGTTTGGAGTAAAGAAAAGATCATTTATCTTGGATTGAAGAGCACAAGTAAAAGAGGAGCCCATTCCCTGAATTATTTGGGGTTTACCTCCTTATCGAAGGTTTCTTTCACAGATCTACTCATTGTATAATATTTTTGTGGACTGAGAAAACGTGGCACTTCTATGCAGCCAACACAGTAAGCGCCTCATTCTGAGTAGACAATGGTGCAGCCTCTAGCATTACTCACAAAAGTTACGGATTTCTGGCTTTCCGGTGAAATTTATAGAAAAAGTAAAAAAAGTTGACCCTTCACTGATAGTAGCAGCGCACACGGGCGATTCCCTCATCTTCACCAAATTACTCAATCAAGTAAGTGGTCGCTTACTTTCTGTCCAGGTTTTCAATAGGATTAAGGACTGGGGAAAAGTTTAGGCCCCTCCATGTGAGGTCCCCCAGTCTCCAGCAGCTCGGGACCTCGATTATCTGATGTATTGTCATCCATGAAGAAGAAAAGAATTATGCCAATTGGTCAAGGGGCTACGTCACTCTCCCCGATACAAGTCCCACCCGTTCACAGAGGAGGTGACTGGTGGGACCGGGCGGGACTGCTACAAGACCAGGCGGGACTGCCACGAAACCGGGCGGGTCTCCCACAAGACCCGGCGAGACTCCCACAAGACCCGGCGAGACTCCCACAAGACCCGGCGAGACTCCCACAAGACCCGGCGAGACTCCCACAAGACCCGGCGAGACTCCCACAAGACCCGGCGAGACTCCCACAAGACCGGGCGGGACTCCTACAAGACCGGGCGGGACTCCTACAAGACCGGGCGGGACTTCCACAAGACCGGGCGGGACTCCCACAAGACCGGGCGGGACTGCCACAAGACCGGGCGGGACTGCAACAAGACCCGCGAGACTTCCAGAAGACCCGGCGAGACTCCCACAAGACCGGGCGGGACTCCTACAAGACCCGGCGAGACTTCCACAAGACCGGGCGGGACTCCTACAAGACCGGGCGGGACTCCTACAAGACCGGGCGGGACTCCTACAAGATCGGGCGGGACTCCTACAAGATCGGGCGGGACTCCTACAAGACCGGGCGGGACTCCTACAAGACCGGGCGGGACTCCTACAAGACCGGGCGGGACTCCTACAAGACCGGGCGGGACTCCTACAAGACCGGGCGGGACTCCTACAAGACCGGGCGGGACTCCTACAAGACCGGGCGGGACTGCCACAAGACCGGGCGGGACTGCCACAAGACCGGGCGGGACTGCCACAAGACCGGGCGGGACTCCTACAAGACCGGGCGGGACTGCCACAAGACCGGGCGGGACTCCTACAAGACCGGGCGGGACTCCTACAAGACCGGGCGGGACTCCTACAAGACCGGGCGGGACTCCTACAAGACCGGGCGGGACTCCTACAAGACCGGGCGGGACTCCTACAAGACCATATAACAGCAACGTGCTGGCCAGGAACGAAATCACCGCAACACCCGACACATAGAAGAAACGATATAACTTCACAACCGCAAATGACACTCGAACGGGGGCAGGAGGACACGAATAATAGCAGCCGCCTGAGGCGAGCGAGAGGCAACTCGTAACAGAGAGGGCGAGGAGACGGAGGAAATCCATAAGTCTACAGGATCAGATTTCCCAATATTGAACGAAACGATGGCTGGGGGATAAGTCAGGTGGCCAAGGGTTCACATGACCGGTGTGAGGACATCACAGTCTCTATAGTCCTGGTTACATGACCGGTGTGAGGACATCACAGTCTCTATAGTCCTGGTTACATGACCGGTGTGAGGACATCACAGTCTCTATAGTCCTGGTTACATGGCCGGTGTGAGGACATCACAGTCTCTATAGTCCTGGTTACATGACCGGTGTGAGGGACATCACAGTCTCTATAGTCCTGGTTACATGACCGGTGTGAGGACATCACAGTCTCTATAGTCCTGGTTACAGGACCGTTGTGAGGACATCACAGTCTCTATAGTCCTGGTTACATGACCTGTGTGAGGACATCACAGTCTCTATAGTCCTGGTTACATGGCCGGTGTGAGGGCATCACAGTCTCTATAGTCCTGGTTACATGACTGGTGTGAGGGACATCACAGTCTCTATAGTCCTGGTTACATGACCGGTGTGAGGACATCACAGTCTCTATAGTCCTGGTTACATGACCGGTGTGAGGGACATCACAGTCTCTATAGTCCTGGTTACATGACCGGTGTGAGGACATCACAGTCTCTATAGTCCTGGTTACATGACCGGTGTGAGGACATCACAGTCTCTATAGTCCTGGTTACATGACCGGTGTGAGGACATCACAGTCTCTATAGTCCTGGTTACATGACCGGTGTGAGGACATCACAGTCTCTATAGTCCTGGTTACATGACCGGTGTGAGGGACATCACAGTCTCTATAGTCCTGGTTACATGACCGGTGTGAGGACATCACAGTCTCTATAGTCCTGGTTACATGACCGGTGTGAGGGACATCACAGTCTCTATAGTCCTGGTTACATGACCGGTGTGAGGACATCACAGTCTCTATAGTCCTGGTTACATGACCGGTGTGAGGACATCACAGTCTCTATAGTCCTGGTTACATGACCGGTGTGAGGACATCACAGTCTCTATAGTCCTGGTTACATGACCGGTGTGAGGACATCACAGTCTCTATAATCCTGGTTACATGACCGGTGTGAGGACATCACAGTCTCTATAGTCCAGGTTACATGACCGGTGTGAGGACATCACAGTCTCTATAGTCCTGGTTACATGACCGGTGTGAGGACATCACAGTCTCTATAGTCCTGGTTACATGACCGGTGTGAGGACATCACAGTCTCTATAGTCCTGGTTACATGACCGGTGTGAGGACATCACAGTCTCTATAGTCCTGGTTACATGACCGGTGTGAGGACATCACAGTCTCTATAGTCCTGGTTACATGACCGGTGTGAGGACATCACAGTCTCTATAGTCCTGGTTACATGACCGGTGTGAGGACATCACAGTCTCTATAGTCCTGGTTACATGACCGGTGTGAGGACATCACAGTCTCTATAGTCCTGGTTACATGACCGGTGTGAGGACATCACAGTCTCTATAGTCCTGGTTACATGACTGGTGTGAGGGACATCACAGTCTCTATAGTCCTGGTTACATGACCGGTGTGAGGAAATCACAGTCTCTATAGTCCTGGTTACATGACCAGTGTGAGGACATCACAGTCTCTATAGTCCTGGTTACATGACCGGTGTGAGGACATCACAGTCTCTATAGTCCTGGTTACATGACCGGTGTGAGGGACATCACAGTCTCTATAGTCCTGGTTACATGGCCGGTGTGAGGACATCACAGTCTCTATAGTCCTGGTTACATGACTGGTGTGAGGACATCACAGTCTCTATAGTCCTGGTTACATGACTGGTGTGAGGACATCACAGTCTCTATAGTCCTGGTTACATGACAGGTGTGAGGACATCACAGTCTCTATAGTCCTGGTTACATGGCCGGTGTGAGGACATCAGTCTCTATAGTCCTGGTTACATGACCGGTGTGAGGACATCACAGTCTCTATAGTCCTGGTTACATGACCGGTGTGAGGACATCACAGTCTCTATAGTCCTGGTTACATGACCGGTGTGAGGACATCACAGTCTATAGTCCTGGTTACATGACCGGTGTGAGGACATCACAGTCTCTATAGTCCTGGTTACATGACCGGTGTGAGGACATCACAGTCTCTATAGTCCTGGTTACATGACCGGTGTGAGGACATCACAGTCTATAGTCCTGGTTACATGACCGGTGTGAGGACATCACAGTCTCTATAGTCCTGGTTACATGACCGGTGTGAGGACATCACAGTCTATAGTCCTGGTTACATGGCCGGTGTGAGGACATCACAGTCTCTATAGTCCTGGTTACATGACTGGTGTGAGGACATTACAGTCTCTATAGTCCTGGTTACATGACCGGTGTGAGGACATCACAGTCTCTATAGTCCTGGTTACATGACTGGTGTGAGGACATTACAGTCTCTATAGTCCTGGTTACATGACCGGTGTGAGGACATCACAGTCTCTATAGTCCTGGTTACATGACCGGTGTGAGGGACATCACAGTCTCTATAGTCCTGGTTACAGGACTGGTTTGGGGCAGACATTGCAGGACACTGTCAGAGTCTCCTTTTTCCTGTCAGACTTTCATTACTTCGATAATCTGCGTCTATTTTCCACATAAACCGCGCTGTTTTCGTCACCGTGTGTATGAGGGCCGTGACGCCGCGGATAGTAAACCCTCCTTTTCCCGCCATGTACGTGTGTTTTTTTTTTTTTTTTTTAATCATCTTCCGTTCGGGGGAAATGAATAGAACAAGGAGCCGGCGCCATCTTAGAGCAATGACTGAGCACATCTCAGCCGAGGAGAGGGAGGTGTGGAGAGAGAAGGGGAGGAAGTAATACTGCAGCGGCCAGTAGGTGGCGGCCGGGATCCAGCATCCGGGGGCCGGGGCGTCCCAGGAGCTGCGGGAGAGGAGAGGAGGAGGACGGAGAGGCACAGCGCTGCTGCCTCAGCTCCTGACTACAAAATGGCGGCGGATATAAGCAGGCGGGGGCGGCGTGTGCCTGCGGGGACGGGGGGCGCCATTCCGGCGGCGGAGAGAGGCGAGAACCGGCTCATTGTAACGCGCGGAGCTCCACGGATCCGGGCGCGGGATTTATTTTCTCCTAAACCCTCGGGTTGTGGTGGAAAACCGGGGAGAAGCATTGTGTGGGGAGTGAAGGGGACCTGAGGTACATGGACGTCTCTCCTGTTACGGTAAGTGAATATTTCGTGTTTTTTGTGGTTTTGTGCTTGTTTTTACGTTTTTTCAGCGTCTTTAATGGGACTTTCATATATACGGCCATTTCTTTCACAGATTCGCATTCTCTCTGCGGTGTTTTATCAGTGAAGGTGTCGGACATGACGCGCGGAGCGGTGGAATTGACTATTTACTTCATATTTGGGGAGAAAACCGTGAGACAAAATGGCGGCGCCTCCATTGTCTCGGGAAGAACGTTACAACTGCGCAACAAGATGGCGCCGTCTCCTTCAAGCCGCCAGAAGGAGAAAACAACGGCCACGTCGCGTGATGCGAGGAGACCGCCCCGTCTGAGCTCTGCTGCCTGGTGACAGCCAATCAGCTCCAGCCTGGCCGCCGAGTTCTGCCCGGCTCCAGCCAATCGGAGCGGAGATTTTCTTGGGTGACGTGGAAGCCGCGCTGAGTCACTTGTCCTGGAGTCCTAGCATGGAAAGGGCGCGTCCTCCCAGACTGCTGCAGTAGTTGTTCTCAAAGCAACCACCAGGGGCAGTCAAACAACGTGAGACCTGACGACCAATGGGAAGACGCTAAGATTGGAATGGGCGTGTAACACCATAATCGATGGCTGTGACGGCCAATGGGAGAGTCGGCGCTTACTAAGGGGCTGTCCCTATTCAGCCAATCGCGGAGGGCTGTTGTATTTATATAAGACCGGCCTCAGCCTTCGAGGCGCCATTTCGCTGAAGCGGAGAGTCGGAGCTGGAAGTGGGGGAAAGCCTGAAGTGTTGTGAGCCAAAGAGATCGCTGCGCCCTCAGCCGGAGAGCGGGCGTCTACACAATCCGTATCCATCCGCATGGAGGCGACCCTAAACCCAGCGTTTAAAAGGTACAAATCACGGATGGGGCGATGTTGTACCGGACTGGAGCGATATTGTTACATAAATCCGTATTTTTCTAGAAATCGCGGGCTCCCGCAGCGCCCCCTCCCCCGGGCCTTGCCTCCATAGAGATGGCGTCCCCTATCACCAGCGATACAATCCGCCTCCATCGGTCGTGTCCTCTCCCCCGGCTTTCCCGCGCTCCTCCAGGCTGGTGCTGCCGGTACCGGAGCGCTGACGGCGCGGTGTATTATGGGCCGGGGACCCGCGGCTCTGGGTACTTTATAGCTGCGCCCTCCCAGCTATGCGGCGCCGCCATTTTCTTCCGGCTGGCCGGACCCGGGGGAGGGGACGCGGCGTATCCCGGCAACAGCGCGGGTCCTGGTGTGCAGGGGCAGCGCTGACCCCCTGCTGTATGTATATGTATAATGTAAAGCCTGGAATGTACCAATGTGAGAAGGGGGGGGACTTGTGCTCCGCTCTATTTGCTCCAATGCTTCTTATTGTGTGATTTTAAATCTCCGTAGAGCAGCCTCCCTGGTCTGGTCAGGTTTGTGTTGGTGCCCCCCCCCCCCCCCTCCTTTAAACATCCAGTTGTTCCTTTTTATAGATGGATCTGATGTGTGAGCTCTGTGTATAGTCACTGGCTGCTGCTGCTTCCTCTAATGCTGTTATTGCTTGTAGCTGGGACTAGTGCTGTTGCTGGAGCTGTTTGTAGCTGGGACTAGTGCTGTTGCTGGAGCTGTTTGTAGCTGGGACTAGTGCTGTTGCTGGAGCTGTTTGTAGCTGGGACTAGTGCTGTTGCTGGAGCTGTTTGTAGCTGGGACTAGTGCTGTTGCTGGAGCTGTTTGTAGCTGGGACTAGTGCTGTTGCTGGTATCTAGTTCTTCTGGGGTGGCTAGTGCTGGAGCTTTGTAATGAGTTGCTGCTGTTCTGAGTAGCCACTGCTTGTGCTGTAGTTGTGTGTGGCCAGTGCTTTTGGTGTGTGTGTGTGTGTGTGTGTGTGTGTGGAGCCGGTGACTAGTGTTGGAGTTCAGTATTTGGTTGCCATCGCTGCTGCTCTGTGTGGAGCCGGTGATTGGTGCTGTTGTGGTAGCTCTGTAGCCTCTGGCCAGTGCTGTTGCTGCTGCTCTGTATGCAGCCGGTGATTAGTGCTGTTGTTGTAGCTCTGTAGCCGCTGGCCAGTGCTGTTGCTGCTGCGCTGTTGTTGCAGCTCTGTAGCCGGTGGCCAGTGCTGTTGCTGCTGCTCTGTATGCAGCCGGTGATTAGTGCTGTTGTTGTAGCTCTGTAGCCGGTGGCCAGTGCTGTTGCTGCTGCTCTGTATGCAGCCGGTGCTGTTGTTGCAGCTCTGTAGCCGATGGCCAGTGCTGTTGCTGCTGCTCTGTATGCAGCCGGTGCTGCTGCGCTGTTGTTGCAGCTCTGTAGCCGCTGGCCAGTGTTGTTGCTGGTATCTAGAGGATCTGCTGCGGTGACTTGTTTATATGCAGTGAAGTAAGATCACACGCTATGATGTCATCGCCTTTATACTCCCGGTGATGGGAATGAGTCAACACTTCCCTGAAGCTGTAAATCTCTGCACCCGCCTGCGGGCGTCTGCTCTGCTCGGGTTAATGGGATTTGTATTAGTTAAGGACTGTGAGTGTCTGAGCAACTTAATGGGACATGAGGGGTGTTTGGTTTTTACTTATTTCATTCATCTCCCACATCAGTCCCTGCCCCCACGGCGGCTTTATTTGTTTACAGTAGTAGCTCGGTTACGTTACGGATGGCGCAGCGCCCCCTCCCTCCTCGTGTTGTTACGATGGTTAGATCAGCCTCGCTCATGTGAGATGTGACTGCGCGTATCTCACTTTTCAGCTGTGTTGGGTAACACTGGCAGAGGTCATTGTCGCGGTTTATCAGTCTTGCTTTGTACATTTTATATTCTGTTTTGATGGAAGATGTTATAAATTATTATTATTCCGATGGATTTTTGACAACTCTTGTGCTGTCCGCAGGCCGCCTCTGGATATAAACCATGCTATAATGGGTCAGTCGGTGGAGGGAACCCCAGGAAAGCGAATCCGCAAGCCCTCTCTTCTGTACGAAGACTTTGAAGGACCCAACATGACGTCAGTGGTGTTTAGTCACAGCCCACAGGTGAATCCACCACCTCCAGAAGTCAGCAATCCAAAGAAGCCCGGGCGCTCGACTAACCAGCTGCAGTACCTGCACAAAGTGGTCATGAAGTCCCTGTGGAAGCACCAGTTCTCGTGGCCGTTCCGCCAGCCGGTGGACTCTGTGAAGCTCTGTCTACCGGTGAGTTTCAGAGGGATCGTGTTATGGTGCTTGTTGGGTTTTGGGCGCAGCTTGCAGCAGATATTGATGGTGCAGTTATTTCATTGCAATTTTTTTATTTTATTTTTTTCAAAATGTGGGATCCTGAAACCGTAATTATGCGTTTGTCATTATGTCCTTGACAAACCTAAAAAGGTGTTGTTGACACGACCTGGTGACAGCTCTGGTTTGCAGACCGTGTGCGGCTCAGGGGACCTTACATGTTACTGCAGCTTAGAGGATTGTTGTCCTTGTTGGGAGCTTTGGTCATAAAAAAAAAAAAAAAAAAAAATACCGCTTTGGTTTTTTTTTTCCGTATTTTGGACTCCCGCCGCCCCTTCCCAATCATCCCGACTATTGTATGGATGTCTTTGTGCGCATGGCATAGTACAAAGCTTCATATCATGTAGCCACAGCCCTTTATTATGTGATCTGGTTAATTTTACTTTGTGAAATGCAAATTTCCAATTGATACATTTTGCAGATCTGCCCATCCATGAATTTGTACAGGACCCCAACTGTGACAAAGTATATAAAGCTACACATACTGAGATGTCTTGGATTAGAAGTATGAAGGTACATTATACTGGTAGGTGTCCTATTATATTTAGATTTTAGAATACAATCATATTCTCCCTGCAAAACATCACCATCAGTCTGGCAGTCTGTGTCACTTGATGCCGTGGCGTAGTCCACGTGTGTAGTCCAGGCGCTGCTGGCCAGGAGCTTGTTCCACTCCATTCCGATATATAACAGCATCTCCAAAACCAAGAGACTTCTATCTTATTTAATGCACAGTGCAGAACACCGGGTGTTCATGTTTGGTGACTGTATGTCGCCAGTGGGATCCTACTGTCTGGTCTGTAGGTATCCAGTCCTCAAAATACTCCAGAGCTGTCATCAGGCGTGTTGCAAACAGAAACGGGTCATCTTTGGAGTTTGCAATGTTTAGGGAGGAATTTGCTTAATTGTGTTGAAGATTGCTTTTGTCAAAGTAATAGGACGTCTGAGCTTACCATTGCTTTGTTTTATCTTGTTTAATGTGCTTTAGGACTATCACAAAATCATCAAGCAGCCTATGGATATGGGGACCATAAAGAGGCGGCTGGAAAACAACTACTACTGGAGCGCGCTGGAGTGTATGCAGGACTTCAACACTATGTTCACAAACTGCTACATCTATAACAAGGTAAGATCGCCACCTCAAGGGCACAAAGCAGCAAAACCTGCACACGCCAAACTTACTTTAGTCTGGCAATGAGCTTTGTAGTTAAGATTCGCCATCCAAGTGATCGTAAAAAAAAAAATGGAAGCTGCTTCTAAAGAAATGTTCTCTGTTATGGCACGAGGCGTGGGGGTGGGTGCATAATGGTTTATCTGATGAGGATCTGGCTTCATAAAGCCATTGCACTTTTTTTTTCTCCTTGAAATTGAATACATGTTAATCTATTATGCTCACTACAGCCCACAGATGATATTGTCCTAATGGCTCAAAGCCTGGAAAAGATATTCCTGCAGAAAGTGGCACAGATGCCCCAGGAGGAGCAGGAGATCCCCAACACCGCAACTAAAAGCAAACATGTGAAGCCGCCAAGCAGCAAGCCTCCAGGTTAGTGATTTTGCACTTTTCTGTACGTTACTTGCTGATTCCCACAAGTGAAATGGCAGAGATTGACTTTGTCTTTCTATTCAGTTGTGACAGGTGGACTGACATCTGCACACCAAGTGCCAGCCATCTCCTCCATGTCTCAGTCTCTGCTGTACCCAAGTTCTCCTGAAGTGCCCACCACAGTCATCAATCTACCACATCCGGCAGTCCTCTCTAACCCTATGCTGAAGTCCATGTCCTCTGCTCAGACATTGCTGCCCAGTGTCCCTGCAGCCTCCCAGTCCGCTTCTAAGGTACGATTGGGTTTGGATATGCGGCTGTTTCTTGTATCGTGCCGGTGTTGCTTGTGTTGTAGCTAAGGTTTTCTTTGCCTTTAGCAGAAAGGGGTGAAAAGAAAAGCAGACACTACAACGCCGACCACCACAGCGATTATCGCTACCAGTGGAGATTCCTCCCCTCTTACTCCATCGGACAACAAACCCGCTAAGATCCCTGCCCGTAGAGAGAGTGGACGGCCTATCAAACCGCCTCGAAAGGACCTGCCGGACTCTCAGCAGCATCAGACCTCTAAGAAAGGCAAACTATCGGAACAGCTGAAGTACTGCAACGGCATCCTAAAGGAGGTTCTCTCCAAAAAACACGCTGCCTATGCTTGGCCTTTCTACAAACCTGTGGATGCCTCTGCTCTGGGACTGCACGATTACCATGAAATCATTAAACATCCCATGGATCTCAGCACCATTAAGGTGGGTTGAGGACCACGTATAACTGTTGAGCTCTGGGTTTTGAGCCGTCATATGACTCGGTTATAAAGAAAGCAAAGTTTGGCCATTCACATTTTGGTTATAATGGTCGTTGGCTTTTTTTTTTCTTGTGCAGAAAAAAATGGAAAACAGAGAATTTCATGATGCTCAAGAGTTTGCAGCCGATGTCAGGCTAATGTTCTCAAACTGTTACAAGTACAATCCCCCGGATCATGACGTGGTGGCCATGGCAAGGAAGTTACAGGTTAGCACCACAACTGGGTCTCCTAATCCTGAGGGATGATTGTAGGAGGACACACAAGCTCATCTGCAATGTTACTCTCTTTCCAGGATGTGTTTGAATTCCGTTATGCAAAAATGCCGGATGAGCCAATGGTAGTTACTCCACCGACCACATCCACACAATTGCCCCCCTCGGATTCCAAGTCTTCATCGGATTCTTCAAGCGAGAGTAGCAGCGACAGCTCGGATGAGAGTGAGAGCTCTGATGACTCCGAGGAGGAGAGGGCAAACAGACTGGCTGAGCTTCAGGAGCAGGTATGCTTGGATCACTGCGCTTGGCTCCGGCTATTGCTTAAGTCCAGCTGCAAAGTTAGATGCCTGTTTTCCATATTGGCAAGAGTCTCCTCTATTTAAGGGCACAGAGCTCTTGGCATGTAGATTTAGCAGTGGAGCTTCCCGGTATTAGTTTATTAGAACTTTAACTTGTAAAAGTTTGAAGCTCTTAATCTTCTGCCTATTTAGTTAGCTGCAAACCCCTCTTCTTTACTCTTGCCACTATTTAAGTTATTGCATTCTGGTCCTTGTCACTGCATTGAAATTACTATTGTATATCACAGCTCCGCGCCGTGCACGAGCAGCTGGCCGCGCTCTCACAGGGCCCAATATCCAAGCCCAAGAAAAAGAAAGAAAAGAAGGAAAAAAAGAAAAAGAAGAAATCTGACAAGAAGAAAGTGAAAGATGACGATGAATGGAGATGTGGCAAGGCCCGACCATCGCAGAATAAAAAGTCCTCCAAGAAGTCGTCGTCTGGTGGGACCACTAGTACGAGCAGCATTGCCCCTTTGCTTACAAAGTACGTTTTCGGTACCTCTGCAGGTTTATTGGCAGATTTCTCTTTCGTTCAAATGCAGCAGAAAATTTCTAGTCTTCAATTAAACACGTTCTCTCCTTTTTGTTCAGGAGTTCAAAGAAAGCATCCAAGTCCCTGCCTCCGCCGCCCCCAGTCATGTATGACTCTGATGAAGAGGAGGAAAGCAAACCCATGACGTATGATGAGAAGCGGCAGCTGAGTTTAGATATCAACAAGCTCCCTGGAGAGAAGCTGGGCCGCGTCGTGCACATCATCCAGTCCAGAGAACCCTCGCTGCGAGATTCCAATCCGGAAGAAATTGAAATTGATTTTGAGACTTTAAAACCTTCCACTCTTCGGGAACTTGAGAGATATGTAATGTCGTGTCTGAGAAAGAAGCCAAGGAAGCCCTACGGTGAGTACTGTGTGTATAATCGGGATTAGATCACTACTCCTTCATATTCACTAGATGCAGTATAATACATAATGGTGCATTATATACTCAGTGGGGGACGATTGTAAAATGATTGATCAGAGGAGACCCCCTTAATGTTCATGAGCAAATATCTGGTGATGCTGCTGTATAGAGCAGACCTGTACAGAATGGACAACCAAAACGCTTAGCAGACCAAGAGCGCATGGATCTGTCATTATAGAAAGGATGTTGTATGTTCCCTGCTTATAACACCTTCTTCTTGTTTCTCTCTGCAGCTCCTCCTAACTCTCTGCTCGCTGGATCGCTTAAAAAAATGGTGGGGAAAACAAAAGAAGAGATCGCCCTGGAGAAGAAAAGAGAGCTGGAGAAAAGGCTGCAGGACGTCAGCGGGCAGCTGAACTCCACCAAAAAGCCGCCCAAGAAAGGTGAGAGGCTCTCCTTGTATTCTGATGGAGGGGGGGATAAATGTGCTTAAAGGGGATGGCCTATTAAAGGGATCCTACCATTGGAAGTGTCCCTTAAGGAGTAGACTAGACTGATGGTTATTGAGGTGCAGTTCATGTTGTACAGGTGACAAAACCCCCCAACTTGTAGATTTATAATGGTTCCCCTTTGGGTGGGCATGTGGTGGTCTTGTAGTGACTTTCAATGACCATTTTAACATCTGCATAATTTTTTTTTCTTTCACAGCCCATGAAAAGGTGGAATCGGCGCAGCCGGTCTCTGTTTCCCGCCTCAGTGCTTCCAGTTCCAGCTCAGACTCTGACAGTAGCAGCAGCTCCACTTCCAGCTCCTCAGATACAAGTGACTCTGACTCTGGTTGAGGGGTGGGACGTGAGACGGTCACCTCTCTTATCACTGGAACAGGGAAGTCGGGCTGGGTTTATTCTTTGTACACGGTTCTACAAGGATCTGCAGGAACAGAGCCCTTGCAAACCGGACTTGACTCCCTATTGGGGGATAAACTGAGGCCTTTGGATGTGTGAATACCCTGCCTTTCTTTCCTATAGCAAGTGGTGCACATAGACACAGCTGGGAAAGCCGTGGAGCGCAGGCCTCACCCTTAATATGTGACTCGTGTGTGGGCATAAAGCGTTATTGAGGGTGGGCGGGCGAGCGGCGGAGCTGACGCAGTGTCCTTATTTTATTGTGTTTACAAGTTCTCACAGAACGCACAGACCCCTGGAAGATGTCAAGTCTTTGCTTTGACTTGTCTCAGCTCTGGGACATTATGGAGAGAGCCTCTGGTAGATTCTTGGCTTCTTACAACATATTGTTGACTCTTGTAGTATTTTGGCTTTTGTTTTTTCCTTTTGTTTTTTTCACCTGGCGCGTATTGGGAAGGTTCCTCTGCTGGAGGAAGTGGCGCTCATGTGCGCTCCTCAAGGTATTTTAGCACCGCTGAGAGGGGCTGCTCAAGGCTCCTGGGAAATCTCCTTCAAAATGCCGAAGTTCAAGGCACTTGGAGAGGATTTTATCCCTAGAGTTGTCCTACACCCCTCCATCCCTGTGTCGCATGCGGGGGCAGCGGTGGATCTGTATCCAGACCTTGTACAGACTTTGTTTTTGTTTTTTCCCTTTTTGTATTTATTTTAAGAGAAGGAAATGACTTTCTTTTTGTTTTATAATGTAAAATAATTCCCGTGTCCCTGTTGATACAGGGGCCAGTGTAGATGTAAGATTTTATAAGCTCTGTATATATCTATAAATATATATATATTACAAGTTGCACAAGCGGCATGTTTCTCAATGTAAAGGGTGACTTTATTTTTTACCTGGAAGCAAATTTTTTTTTTTTTCTCCCTTTTTGACTGTTCTGTTTGTCGCTACGTTATGTCTTTACTATGTTGTCTCTTGTATCTCTTTAAGCCCTTTAGTTTGGAAACATGTAAATAAAGAGAAAAAAATATACTTCTGAATGTATGGTGGTCCGTGTTATAATATTTGGGGGGGGTCCAGACATTGGAATAATGTGTTCCCCTCTCCCCAGTCCTTGGTCAGCAGAGGAGGAAAGTCAAAGACAAAGGATATGGTTATTGGGTCTCTTCGGTGTTAAATTTTGATAAAGAGGACCTGTCGCCCTAAAAAAAGCACTAGAGTAAGCAGCACCTGGCGCCATCACAGATGCAGCAACTGCTGGTGTTACCTGAACCCACCGATAAAGCTATTAGGCACTGCTGCCGTACAACAGGAGCGCCGGGCCGAGCTCACCAAGGTGCGGCATATTCATGAGGGGGCGGTCCGAGGCGCTGCCTCTTATCACTCCATAGGCCGACTGTGACTGCCAGGCTTCACACAGCAGTCACCGCCCCCTCATGAATACGCCAGACCGCGGTCAGCTCGGTCCGGCGCTCCTCTAGCACGGCTGCAGTGTCTGCTAGGGTTATCGGAGGGTTCAGATAACACAATCGGTGTAACACTGCTGCATCTGTGACCATGCTAGCAGCCGCTTACTATAGTGCGTTCTCTTTATGCTGGCGGGTCCTCTTTAGGGACTAGCGATCCAGCAGTTGTAGAAGAAAATCTGCAGGATAAACATTGCAAAAACATTTGGAGGGATGTGAAGATAAATCTGGAATAAGACCTCAGTCGCAAATTTAGGCACAAATCCAACCCCCTCCTGGCAAATGGAAAACTCAGGACCAAGTTATTTGTGACTATTACACTAAAATCCTGCACATCCTCTGCAGACTCAGTACATGCGCCACATTGAGCTCTAAGACCCTGCTAAAAACCTGAAGCTCCTCCAGCCGATGCGTCTCCCCAATGGCTGGAAGGTTCAGAGAAGACGACACTCGATGTATTTCTATAAGATGCTTTTATTCTCCTGAAGTCACGAGTTTCTATACATTTGGCTGCCGTTCGCTTCAATCCTGGAAGCTTCCGTTATCACGTATTATACAAACCTTCTAGTTAAAGGGAACCTGACAGCACATTGTTACTGATCCCACTAGTGGCAGGTTACATAGAGCCCCTTTTAGCTAAAAATTGTTCCCCTCAGATTCCCATATACCGTATTTTTTGGACTATAAGACGCACATTTTTTCCCCAGAAGATGGGGAAAAAACTGTGGTGCGTCTTATAGTCTGAATGTGCCGGCGTCTCAGCCCTCCACTGCAGGAGAGAATAGAGGACGGCACATGGCAGTAAGCGCAGGGGCAGTGCTGAGCTCGGCTCTACACACAGCTGCCGCCTGCTGGTTTCTGTGAGCAGCGGAGCTCAGTAATCGCATTGAATGCACACTGACTGACACCACTTCCAGGTTATGAAGGGAAGCACAAGCCACGCCCCCTCAGCACGGAGCTCTCACTGTGACTGATGCCGGACAGATCACTATCTTCTCCCAGAGACCCAGCATCAGATAACACTAAAGATGGGACAGGAAATGTAACCAGTACTTCTCTGCTCCTGTGCCTGCTGTGCTGCTCTCACAGGTGTGTGAAACTGAACAAGCCCTGTACAAGCCCTGTCACCTCCTGTGTCCCCCTCCTCCTCATAGATTGTAAGCTCTTGTGGCCATTGTACAAGCACTGTCACCCCCTGTGTCCCCTCCTCCTCATAGATTGTAAGCTCCTGTGACCATTGTACAAGCACTGTCACCTCCTGTGTCCTCCTCCTCATAGATTGGAAGCTCCGGTGACCATTGTACAAGCATTGTCACCTCCTGTGTCCCCTCCTCCTCGTAGATTGTAAGCTCCTGTGACCATTGTACAAGCACTGTCACCTCCTGTGTCCTCCTCCTCATAGATTGGAAGCTCCGGTGACCATTGTACAAGCATTGTCACCTCCTGTGTCCTCCTCCTCATAGATTGTAAGCTCCTGTGACCATTGTACAAGCACTGTCACCTCCTGTGTCCCCTCCTCCTCATAGATTGGAAGCTCCGGTGACCATTGTACAAGCATTGTCACCTCCTGTGTCCCCTCCTCCTCGTAGATTGTAAGCTCTTGTGACCATTGTACAAGCCCTGTCACCTCCTGTGTCCCCTCCTCCTCGTAGATTGTAAGCTCTTGTGAGAATTTGTCACATATACTCATACCTATACAGCCCTGGTAACTCTTGAGACCCCCTGACTACGTGTCAACATAATTATATAATTCCCATCACTAATTCTGCCACCAACACTGCTAGCCAAGCCCTAGCCAATCAGTGTTGGGTCAAAGTAACAACACTTCCCCCCCCAACCACCAAGTGTTCTGTATAGAGCTGTATCTGACAGAACACTTGTACTGTCAGCACGGGAGTCATCCTTCAGCATCAGGTAACCGTGTCCCATAAAATGTCCCCTAATAAAGTCTCCCCATTAATTCTCCCCGAACACTATTAAAACTTTACCAAATGTCACACAATGGCCCCTAATAAAAGTATCCCTTATGCTACACTCACATGAACGTGTGCCCGCCGTACCATAGCACGGCTGGCACACGTTGATCCCCGGGAGAGGAGGAGGGGGTGAGGGCTGCTCGCCCCCTACCCCTCTCCAAAGTGAAACATGGCTGCAGCGCCCCGTACAGCGCCGTTACTTTACTGTTACTTTATTAAATAATTTAGCACACTATTTGGGGGGAAAAAAAAATCTTATTTTTCCACCTCTAAAACCTAGGTGCGTCTTATGGTCCAGTGCGTCTTATAGTCCAAAAAATACGGTACTCCACTTTATATGGGATGGCGACGTGGGCGCTCCCCCAAACGTCTTCGTTTGACCTGAGGCTAAATGGTTTCTGCAGATTTGTTACAATGAGCCAGTGGCTGAGCTGCAAAAATGCCATATACTGCAGTACAGGAGTATTGCACAGGAGTATTGCAGTATATGGTAGGAACGATCTGACCATCTGGTGGGGGGGGGGGGGGGAGCGAGTTTAAAAAATTTATGAAATATTAAAAATTCAAACCCCCCCTTTCCCTAGAACTGATACAAAACACAATAAACAGTAAAAATCACAGACACATTAGGTATCGCCGTGTCCCAAAATGCCCGATCTATCAAAATATAAAACCGGTTACGGCCGGCGGTGACCTCCGAGGCGGGAAATGGCGCCCAAATGTCCGAAATGCAACTTTTACACCTTTTTACATCACATAAAAAATGGAATAAAAAGTGATCAAAATATCGCACAGACCTCAGTATGGTAGCAATGAAAACGTCGCAAAACATGACCCCTCCCCCAGCTCCGTGCACCAAAGTATGAAAAAGTTATCAGCGTCAGAAGATGGCAACAATTTTTTTTTCTTTTTTGTACACATTCGTTTAATTTTTGAAAATGTATTAAAACGCAATAAAACCTATAAATCTGGTGTCACCGCGATCGCACCGAACCACAGAATAAAGCGGACGTGTTATCTGGAGCGCAGAGTGAGAGTCGTAAAAACTGAGCCCACAAGAACGTGACGGTTTTTTTTCAATTTTTTCCACATTTGGAATTTTTTTCCGGCATCCCACAACACGCCATGTTAAAATAAATAACATTACGGGGAAAGTAAAATTTGTTACGTACAAAATAAGCCGCACACAGGTCTGTACACGTAAAAATAAAAAAGTTATGGATTTTTGAAGGTGGAGAGCGAGAAATGAGCGAAAAAACCTTAAGCTGCATCCTTAAGGGGTTAATGTGGTCAGATATGCGCATGGGGTACAGTTTGCTAATGTTAAATAAATTGAAGGACCTGTGATGTCACCCTGGTCACATGACATTAGGTCACGCCCCTTGGCTCACTCCAAAGATGTCTAGCTCCGGGCAAGTTTATAACTAGAGCTCGATAGGAACCTGTCACTACCTGTATATGTGATAAATGTGGTTACAGGATCCCTTTAAGACCTTTTTTCAGCACCATGATCACACCCCTGGGACCTTTAAGGGTCATACATCCTCTCACCTCATGGAAAGTCAAGTGGGCAATGTGGGTGACAGACTAGGATCCCGAGCCGGGGCATAGCCATAGGTACAGGATACAGTACAGGATAGCCCTTTAAGGTGACAGTACCCTGCACAGACTTTAGAGAAGCCTTTGTCAGCGTTCTGAGTGATTTCAGTAGGTTATACACCTTCACATTGGCTCCCTGCCAGCGGAGTGCGGTGAGTCCCGGAGAGGGGCGGCTGCAGCCTGTGTCTATCTTCTCAGGTGTTGTGTCGGCTCCAAGATGCGTCTATTTATGGTGGACGATGGGAGTTGTCTCATTCAGCCCCGACCTGAATCTAGTGGCTACACCCCCTTTTAACTCATACGTTTCAGGTTAAAAGCTGCGGAGGAGGAAGGGGCTGCCAGGAGCCAGAAGAGCCGGCTCTTTATAGTGTGTGTGTAATTATCCAGCTCACTATAAAGAGCCGGACTTCCCATCACTACATTCTTCCTCCACTCCTCACCATCCTCCCCTCTCCACCCAGACTGACACAGACTGCCCCTCCCCCGGGACTCCCCACACGATGCTGGATAGAGCCAGTAATGTGAAATAAACTTTTATAAAGCACTGAACCTATTCATATTGCTGACTCTTTAAATCGGCATAACAGACGATACAAGCCTAGTACTGGCTAAAAATGACCTTCCTGCTGACAGGTTCCCTTTAATGTGACAGCAGGATGCTCATTACACATAACAGCCTGAAATGGGAAAAACCTTGAAGGGAATGCGGATCCAGCTCTTCCCTGGGCTGCGGTGGACGGGCGCAGAAACTGTTTGGCTGCTGAGAGCTTGGGGCACAGCAGTGTGAGGACACTTACCTTGTGCTCCGGCGCCACCGCAGGAATCATGAAATGTCCTTTGTAGAATTCCTGCTTCCCCAGTTACCTAAAAAACACATCTGAAAGCTACCACCAGGATTAAAGACTGTATGCAAATGAGCCGGAGGGGCTCCATAGGTGTTATTGGTGCCTGGAGCCCCTCAGGCTCATTTGCATAAGTCTTTAATCCTGGTGGTAGATGCCCTTTAAGTCACATACAAATGAGCAGAGATGAGTCGTTTTTGTCTGAGATGAGGCAAGTTTTGAGGTCGAAGAGGGGAGAGTCACTTCAGATGCCCCTGTCTGATTCTCTAGCACCCAGAATTGTGCTTCTGGTGTCATATTAAAGGTCGTTTCAGATCTCATCAGGATGAACAGGTGGTTTCTCAGCCGGACGTCTCTGTCTCTTTTCAGCTCATGTCCTTGTGACTCTGGAGGAGATTTCACATCAGAGGACGGGCTAGAATGGATGTTTCATCCCCTACATGAGGGTGGGGGTGGATTATTCTAGTAAAATCTGATGACAGGTTCCTTTAGATTCCGGCTGTTACAATGAGAAGGAGATTCCGGCATAAAAAATAATAAGAAACTGTAAAAGTCTCGGAATTTCTCACTTTATAAACGTCCGAAACTTCAGAAGTCACAAAAAGTCGACAAGATAAAGACAGAAACGGAAAGAACCGAAATCCCACATTCCAGACATTTATCAGCCGCTCCTTTCTACGAAAAAGTCAAATGTGGGGAAAATAAACCAAAATTCTGGTCCTGACCCCGGGAGCGTTTCCCTTGTGCAGGTTCATTAGTGTAGGGGGCGGGGCTCATGTTCCCGCCCATTCTCCGCCCGTTTCCCGCCTCTCCTTTTTTTTTTAAGTAGTGAGGGGGGGGGGGGGGTGAAATCCCCGATTTGGGCAAAACTTGTTTTGCATTTTTTCTTACTCCCAAAATGATCCAGATGTTTTTTTGAAACGGATAAATACAAATGTAGCAGCAGGGACCAAACCCCCCGGGGGAGGGGAGGAGGTATCATAGAGGTTTCTGCAGGTTTTTGTCGGGTTGGGGAGAAAGGATTCTCTTTGTATTTGTAATTTATGATTTTTTTTTATAATTACTATAAGGGAAAATAAAAGAATTACAAAAATATAAATAAAAACTAAGTGTAACATAAAGTCCAACTACAAGAAGAAAGACATCAAACCTTCCCATCGTTCATCCGGCGCTGGAGACGTCACCAGGACTCGGGTCTCTGCTGCTCATGACTATCAGATGTGAAGGAAACTTATCTGTGGGGTGGAAATGGTCCACAATTAGAAGGACAAGGCCACTTTCTATACAAAACAGCGCCACACACTTGTTTATGGTTGTGTTGTGGTATGACAACTAACTCCCAGTTAGTATGAGGGGGAAGTGCTCCTGCACAGTGTAACAGCCTGTGAAGCTGCAGCATGGAGAGGCTCTGGTAACACCCAGCATCATTTTAAAAGTTGATTTTTAGAAGGAAGTAGACACTGGGTAACAGATATAGGAGGATACAACAGTCCCGGTGCCTGGATCTATGAGTAATGTCCCGGGATTATCTGGATGGAGTGTTCCTTGTACAGCTGCTGAATATGAAGGGTGGAATACGCTGTATTATGTCTCCATTATAATCCAAGTCCTAAACCTACAGATTTTGTTGGGGTTATAACAATAAGACCTGAGACCCCTGGACATTATAACTTGTCAGTGTCCAGGTCTCGCAGACATAATAACACTGTAGTATCAGTCGCTTCTTACAATTGGAGCATATAGTATTGGTAGTAGTATAATATTAGTATAGTATTAGTATTGTATTAGTACAGTATAGCATAGTATGGTATTAGTATAGTATAGTAGAGTATTGTATTAGTACAGTATAGTATTAGTATATATTAATACAGTATAGTATTAGTACAGTATAGTATTAGTACAGTATAGTATTAGTATATATTAATATAGTATAGTATAGTATTATTATAGTATTAGCATAATATAGTATTAGTATAGAATATATAGTATTAGTATCAGTATAGTATAGAATGGTATTAGTATAGTAAAGTATTAGTATAGTATTGTATAATATAGTATTAGTATAGTATTAGTAAAGTATTAGTATAGTATATATATAGTATATTATAGTATTATTATAGTATAGTATTAGTACAGTATAGTATTAGCATAATATAGTATTAGTATAGAATAGTATTAGTATAGTATAAGTATAGTAAAGTATTAGTATAGTATTGTATAATATAGTATTAGTATATTCTTAGTATAGTAAAGTATTAGTAAAGAATTAGTATAGTATACGTATAGTATAAGTATAGTATAAGTATAGTATTAGTGTAGTATTAGTACATTACAATACAGTATAGTATAAGTATAGTATAGTATTAATATACTATGGTATTAATATAGTATAGTAATAGTATAGTATAGTATTAGTAAAGTATTAGTATAGAATAGTATTAGTATAGTAGAGTATTAGCAAAGTATTAATATAGTATTATTATTAGTATAGTATTAGTAAGTATAGTATAAGTATAGCATAGTATAGTATTAGTATAGAATTAGTATAGTATTAGTATAGTATAAGTATAGTCTAGTATTAATATAGTATGTTATTAATATAGTATAGTATTAGTAAAGTATTAGTATAGTATAAGTATAGTATTAGTATAGTATAGTATTAATATAGTATAGTATTAGTAAAGTATTAGTATAGTATTATTATATTATAGTATTAGTATAGTATTAGTAAGTATAATAATACTATAATAATATAGTATTATAGTATAGTATTACTTTAGTATTAGTATAGTATTCGTATAGTAACAGTATAGTATAATATTAGTATATTATAGTATTAGTATATTATTGGTATATTATTAGTATTAGTATAGTAAGTATAGTATTAGTATAGTTTTGTATTAGTATAGTATTAGTATAGTATAGGCATAGTATTAGTACAGTACAGTACAGTTTAGTATTAGTATTGTATAAGTATAGTTTAGTATAGTATTAATACAGTATTAGTATAGTATAAGTATAGTATTAGTATTGGTATAGTATTAGTACAGTACAGTATTAGTATTGTATAAGTATAGTATTAGTGTAGTATAGTATAAGTATAGTATTAGTATAGCATAGTATTAGTATAGTATAGTATAGTATAAGTATAGTATTAGTATGGTATTAGTATAGTATAGTATTAGTATAGTATAGTATTAGTATATTATTAGTATAGTATAGCATTAGTATAGTATTAGTATAGCATTGGTATAGTATTAGTACAGTACAGTATAGTATTAGTATTGTATAAGTATAGTATTAGTATAGTATAGCATTAGTATAGTATTAGTATAGCATTGGTATAGTATTAGTACAGTACAGTATAGTATTAGTATTGTATAAGTATAGTATTAGTATGGTATTAGTATAGTATAGTATAAGTATAGTAAAGTATTAGTATATTATTAGTATAGTATAGTATTATTACAGTATTAGTATAGTATAGTATTAGTATAGTATTATTACAGTATTAGTATAGTATAGTATTAGTATAGTATAGGTATAGTATTAGTATGGTATTAGTATAGTATAGTATAAGTATAGTAAAGTATTAGTATATTATTAGTATAGTATTAGTATAGCATAGTATTAGTATGGTATTAGTATAGTATAAGTAAAGTAAAGTATTAGTATATTATTAGTATAGTATAGTATTAGTATAGTGTAGCATTAGTATAGTATTAGTATGGTATAAGTATAGTATTAGTATAGTATAGCAGTAGTATAGTATTAGTATGGTATAAGTATAGTATTAGTATAGTACAGTATAGTATTAGTATAGTATAAGTATAGTATAATATTAGTATAATATAGTATTAGTATATTATTAGTATAGTATTAGTATAGCATAGTATTAGTATAGTATTAGTATAGGTATAGTATTAGTATGGTATTAGTATAGTATAGTATAAGTATAGCAAAGTATTAGTATATTATTAGTATAATATTAGTATAGTATTAGTATAGTATAGTATTAGTATAGTATTAGTATAGGTATAGTATTAGTATGGTATTAGTATAGTACAGTATAGTATAGTATTAGTATATTATTAGTATAGTATTAGTATAGCATAGTATTAGTATGGTATTAGTATAGTATAGTATAAGTATAGTATATTATTAGTATATTATTAGTATAGTATTAGTATAGTATAGGTATAGTATTAGTATGGTATTAGTATAGTACAGTATAGTATTAGTATAGTATAGTATAGTATAAGTATAGTAAAGTATTAGTATATTATTAGTATAGTATAGTATTAGTATAGTATAGTATTAGTATATTATTAGTATAGTATAGTATTATTACAGTATTAGTATAGTATAGTATAAGTATAGTAAAGTATTAGTATATTATTAGTATAGTATTAGTATAGTGTAGCATTAGTATAGTATTAGTATGGTATACGTATAGTATTAGTATAGTACAGTATAGTATTAGTATAGTATAAGTATAGTATTAGTATAGCATAGTATTAGTATAGTATTAGTATAGGTATAGTATTAGTATGGTATTAGTATAGTACAGTATAGTATAGTATTAGTATAGTATTAGTATAATATACACTCAGCGGCCACTTTATTAGGTACACCATGCTAGTAACGGGTCGGACCCCCTTTTGCCCTCAGAACTGCCTCAATTCTTCGTGGCATAGATACAACAAGGTGCTGGAAGCTCCTCAGAGATTTTGCTCCATAGTGACATGATGGCATCACACAGTTGCCGCAGATTTGTCGGCTGCACATCCATGATGCGAATCTCCCGTTCCACCACATCCCAAAGATGCTCTATTGGATTGAGATCTGGTGACTGTGGAGCCATTTGTGTCCAGTGACCTCATTGTCATGTTCAAGAAACCAGTCTGAGATGATTCCAGCTTTATGACCTGGCGCATTATCCTGCTGAAAGTAGCCATCAGATGTTACAGGGTACATTGTGCTCATAAAGGGATGGACATGGGCAGCAACAACACCATGACACCAGCACCACCAGCCTGACCCGCTGATACAAGGCAGGATGGATCCATGACACCAGCACCACCAGCCTGAGCCGCTGATACAAGGCAGGATGGATCCATGACACCAGCACCACCAGCCTGAGCCGCTGATACAAGGCAGGATGGATCCATGACACCAGCACCACCAGCCTGAGCCGCTGATACAAGGCAGGATGGATCCATGACACCAGCACCACCAGCCTGAGCCGCTGATACAAGGCAGGATGGATCCATGACACCACCACCACCAGCCTGAGCCGCTGATACAAGGCAGGATGGATCCATGACACCACCACCAGCCTGACCCGCTGATACAAGGCAGGATGGATCCATGACACCACCACCACCAGCCTGAGCCGCTGATACAAGGCAGGATGGATCCATGACACCACCACCACCAGCCTGACCTGCTGATACAAGGCAGGATGGATCCATGACACCACCACCACCAGCCTGAGCCGCTGATACAAGGCAGGATGGATCCATGACACCACCACCACCAGCCTGAGCCGCTGATACAAGGCAGGATGGATCCATGACACCACCACCACCAGCCTGACCCGCTGATACAAGGCAGGATGGATCCATGACACCACCACCACCAGCCTGAGCCGCTGATACAAGGCAGGATGGATCCATGACACCACCAGCACCAGCCTGAGCCGCTGATACAAGGCAGGATGGATCCATGACACCAGCACCACCAGCCTGAGCCGCTGATACAAGGCAGGATGGATCCATGACACCACCACCACCAGCCTGACCCGCTGATACAAGGCAGGATGGATCCATGACACCAGCACCACCAGCCTGACCCGCTGATACAAGGCAGGATGGATCCATGACACCACCACCACCAGCCTGACCCGCTGATACAAGGCAGGATGGATCCATGACACCACCACCACCAGCCTGACCCGCTGATACAAGGCAGGATGGATCCATGACACCACCAGCACCAGCCTGAGCCGCTGATACAAGGCAGGATGGATCCATGACACCACCACCACCAGCCTGAGCCGCTGATACAAGGCAGGATGGATCCATGACACCACCACCACCAGCCTGAGCCGCTGATACAAGGCAGGATGGATCCATGACACCACCACCACCAGCCTGAGCCGCTGATACAAGGCAGGATGGATCCATGACACCACCAGCCTGAGCCGCTGATACAAGGCAGGATGGATCCATGACACCAGCACCACCAGCCTGACCCGCTGATACAAGGCAGGATGGATCCATGACACCACCACCACCAGCCTGAGCCGCTGATACAAGGCAGGATGGATCCATGACACCACCACCACCAGCCTGACCCGCTGATACAAGGCAGGATGGATCCATGACACCACCAGCACCAGCCTGACCCGCTGATACAAGGCAGGATGGATCCATGACACCACCACCACCAGCCTGAGCCGCTGATACAAGGCAGGATGGATCCATGACACCACCAGCACCAGCCTGACCCGCTGATACAAGGCAGGATGGATCCATGACACCAGCACCACCAGCCTGACCCGCTGATACAAGGCAGGATGGATCCATGACACCAGCACCACCAGCCTGACCCGCTGATACAAGGCAGGATGGATCCATGACACCAGCACCACCAGCCTGAGCCGCTGATACAAGGCAGGATGGATCCATGACACCACCACCACCAGCCTGAGCCGCTGATACAAGGCAGGATGGATCCATGACACCACCACCACCAGCCTGAGCCGCTGATACAAGGCAGGATGGATCCATGACACCAGCACCACCAGCCTGACCCGCTGATACAAGGCAGGATGGATCCTTGACACCAGCACCACCAGCCTGAGCCGCTGATACAAGGCAGGATGGATCCATGACACCAGCACCACCAGCCTGACCCGCTGATACAAGGCAGGATGGATCCATGACACCAGCACCACCAGCCTGAGCCGCTGATACAAGGCAGGATGGATCCATGACACCACCAGCACCAGCCTGAGCCGCTGATACAAGGCAGGATGGATCCATGACACCACCACCACCAGCCTGAGCCGCTGATACAAGGCAGGATGGATCCATGACACCACCACCACCAGCCTGAGCCGCTGATACAAGGCAGGATGGATCCATGACACCAGCACCACCAGCCTGAGCCGCTGATACAAGGCAGGATGGATCCATGACACCACCACCACCAGCCTGACCCGCTGATACAAGGCAGGATGGATCCATGACACCACCACCACCAGCCTGAGCCGCTGATACAAGGCAGGATGGATCCATGACACCACCACCACCAGCCTGAGCCGCTGATACAAGGCAGGATGGATCCATGACACCACCACCACCAGCCTGACCCGCTGATACAAGGCAGGATGGATCCATGACACCAGCACCACCAGCCTGACCCGCTGATACAAGGCAGGATGGATCCTTGACACCAGCACCACCAGCCTGAGCCGCTGATACAAGGCAGGATGGATCCATGACACCAGCACCACCAGCCTGACCCGCTGATACAAGGCAGGATGGATCCATGACACCAGCACCACCAGCCTGAGCCGCTGATACAAGGCAGGATGGATCCATGACACCACCAGCACCAGCCTGAGCCGCTGATACAAGGCAGGATGGATCCATGACACCACCACCACCAGCCTGAGCCGCTGATACAAGGCAGGATGGATCCATGACACCACCACCACCAGCCTGAGCCGCTGATACAAGGCAGGATGGATCCATGACACCAGCACCACCAGCCTGACCCGCTGATACAAGGCAGGATGGATCCATGACACCACCACCACCAGCCTGAGCCGCTGATACAAGGCAGGATGGATCCATGACACCACCACCACCAGCCTGACCCGCTGATACAAGGCAGGATGGATCCATGACACCACCAGCACCAGCCTGACCCGCTGATACAAGGCAGGATGGATCCATGACACCACCACCACCAGCCTGAGCCGCTGATACAAGGCAGGATGGATCCATGACACCACCAGCACCAGCCTGACCCGCTGATACAAGGCAGGATGGATCCATGACACCAGCACCACCAGCCTGACCCGCTGATACAAGGCAGGATGGATCCATGACACCAGCACCACCAGCCTGACCCGCTGATACAAGGCAGGATGGATCCATGACACCACCACCACCAGCCTGAGCCGCTGATACAAGGCAGGATGGATCCATGACACCACCACCACCAGCCTGAGCCGCTGATACAAGGCAGGATGGATCCATGACACCACCACCACCAGCCTGAGCCGCTGATACAAGGCAGGATGGATCCATGACACCACCACCACCAGCCTGAGCCGCTGATACAAGGCAGGATGGATCCATGACACCAGCACCACCAGCCTGAGCCGCTGATACAAGGCAGGATGGATCCATGACACCACCACCACCAGCCTGAGCCGCTGATACAAGGCAGGATGGATCCATGACACCAGCACCACCAGCCTGAGCCACTGATACAAGGCAGGATGGATCCATGACACCACCACCACCAGCCTGAGCCGCTGATACAAGGCAGGATGGATCCATGACACCACCACCACCAGCCTGAGCCGCTGATACAAGGCAGGATGGATCCATGACACCACCACCACCAGCCTGAGCCGCTGATACAAGGCAGGATGGATCCATGACACCAGCACCAGCCTGAGCCGCTGATACAAGGCAGGATGGATCCATGACACCACCACCAGCCTGAGCCGCTGATACAAGGCAGGATGGATCCATGACACCACCACCACCAGCCTGACCCGCTGATACAAGGCAGGATGGATCCATGACACCACCACCACCAGCCTGAGCCGCTGATACAAGGCAGGATGGATCCATGACACCACCACCACCAGCCTGAGCCGCTGATACAAGGCAGGATGGATCCATGACACCCCCACCACCAGCCTGACCCGCTGATACAAGGCAGGATGGATCCATGACACCACCACCACCAGCCTGAGCCGCTGATACAAGGCAGGATGGATCCATGACACCACCACCACCAGCCTGAGCCGCTGATACAAGGCAGGATGGATCCATGACACCACCACCACCAGCCTGACCCGCTGATACAAGGCAGGATGGATCCATGACACCACCAGCACCAGCCTGAGCCGCTGATACAAGGCAGGATGGATCCATGACACCAGCACCACCAGCCTGACCCGCTGATACAAGGCAGGATGGATCCATGACACCAGCACCACCAGCCTGACCCGCTGATACAAGGCAGGATGGATCCATGACACCACCAGCACCAGCCTGACCCGCTGATACAAGGCAGGATGGATCCATGACACCACCACCACCAGCCTGAGCCGCTGATACAAGGCAGGATGGATCCATGACACCAGCACCACCAGCCTGACCCGCTGATACAAGGCAGGATGGATCCAGGACACCAGCACCACCAGCCTGAGCCGCTGATACAAGGCAGGATGGATCCATGACACCAGCACCACCAGCCTGACCCGCTGATACAAGGCAGGATGGATCCATGACACCACCAGCACCAGCCTGACCCGCTGATACAAGGCAGGATGGATCCATGACACCAGCACCACCAGCCTGACCCGCTGATACAAGGCAGGATGGATCCATGACACCACCACCACCAGCCTGAGCCGCTGATACAAGGCAGGATGGATCCATGACACCAGCACCACCAGCCTGAGCCACTGATACAAGGCAGGATGGATCCATGACACCACCAGCACCAGCCTGACCCGCTGATACAAGGCAGGATGGATCCATGACACCAGCACCACCAGCCTGACCCGCTGATACAAGGCAGGATGGATCCATGACACCAGCACCACCAGCCTGAGCCGCTGATACAAGGCAGGATGGATCCATGACACCAGCACCACCAGCCTGAGCCACTGATACAAGGCAGGATGGATCCATGACACCAGCACCACCAGCCTGACCCGCTGATACAAGGCAGGATGGATCCATGACACCACCAGCACCAGCCTGACCCGCTGATACAAGGCAGGATGGATCCATGACACCACCACCACCAGCCTGAGCCGCTGATACAAGGCAGGATGGATCCATGACACCAGCACCACCAGCCTGACCCGCTGATACAAGGCAGGATGGATCCAGGACACCAGCACCACCAGCCTGAGCCGCTGATACAAGGCAGGATGGATCCATGACACCACCACCACCAGCCTGACCCGCTGATACAAGGCAGGATGGATCCATGACACCACCACCACCAGCCTGACCCGCTGATACAAGGCAGGATGGATCCATGACACCAGCACCACCACCCTGACCCGCTGATACAAGGCAGGATGGATCCATGACACCACCACCACCAGCCTGAGCCGCTGATACAAGGCAGGATGGATCCATGACACCACCACCAGCCTAAGCCGCTGATACAAGGCAGGATGGATCCATGACACCACCACCACCAGCCTGACCCGCTGATACATGGCAGGATGGATCCATGACACCACCACCACCAGCCTGACCCGCTGATACAAGGCAGGATGGATCCATGACACCACCAGCACCAGCCTGAGCCGCTGATACAAGGCAGGATGGATCCATGAAACCACCACCACCAGCCTGAGCCGCTGATACAAGGCAGGATGGATCCATGACACCACCACCACCAGCCTGAGCCGCTGATACAAGGCAGGATGGATCCATGACACCAGCACCACCAGCCTGACCCGCTGATACAAGGCAGGACGGATCCATGACACCACCACCACCAGCCTGAGCCACTGATACAAGGCAGGATGGATCCATGACACCAGCACCACCAGCCTGAGCCGCTGATACAAGGCAGGATGGATCCATGACACCAGCACCACCAGCCTGAGCCGCTGATACAAGGCAGGATGGATCCATGACACCACCACCACCAGCCTGAGCCGCTGATACAAGGCAGGATGGATCCATGACACCACCACCACCAGCCTGAGCCGCTGATACAAGGCAGGATGGATCCATGACACCACCACCACCAGCCTGACCCGCTGATACAAGGCAGGATGGATCCATGACACCACCACCACCAGCCTGACCCGCTGATACAAGGCAGGATGGATCCATGACACCACCACCACCAGCCTGAGCCGCTGATACAAGGCAGGATGGATCCATGACACCAGCACCACCAGCCTGAGCCGCTGATACAAGGCAGGATGGATCCATGACACCACCACCACCAGCCTGACCCGCTGATACAAGGCAGGATGGATCCATGACACCACCACCACCAGCCTGAGCCGCTGATACAAGGCAGGATGGATCCATGACACCAGCACCACCAGCCTGAGCCGCTGATACAAGGCAGGATGGATCCATGACACCACCACCAGCCTGACCCGCTGATACAAGGCAGGATGGATCCATGACACCACCACCACCAGCCTGAGCCGCTGATACAAGGCAGGATGGATCCATGACACCACCACCACCAGCCTGAGCCGCTGATACAAGGCAGGATGGATCCATGACACCACCACCACCAGCCTGAGCCGCTGATACAAGGCAGGATGGATCCATGACACCACCACCACCAGCCTGACCCGCTGATACAAGGCAGGATGGATCCATGACACCACCACCACCAGCCTGACCCGCTGATACAAGGCAGGATGGATCCATGACACCACCAGCACCAGCCTGAGCCGCTGATACAAGGCAGGATGGATCCATGACACCACCACCACCAGCCTGAGCCGCTGATACAAGGCAGGATGGATCCATGACACCACCACCACCAGCCTGACCCGCTGATACAAGGCAGGATGGATCCATGACACCACCACCACCAGCCTGAGCCGCTGATACAAGGCAGGATGCATCCATGACACCACCACCACCAGCCTGAGCCGCTGATACAAGGCAGGATGGATCCATGACACCACCACCACCAGCCTGAGCCGCTGATACAAGGCAGGATGGATCCATTACACCACCACCACCAGCCTGACCCGCTGATACAAGGCAGGATGGATCCATGACACCAGCACCACCAGCCTGAGCCGCTGATACAAGGCAGGATGGATCCATGACACCAGCACCACCAGCCTGAGCCGCTGATACAAGGCAGGATGGATCCATGACACCACCACCACCAGCCTGAGCCGCTGATACAAGGCAGGATGGATCCATGACACCAGCACCACCAGCCTGAGCCGCTGATACAAGGCAGGATGGATCCATGACACCACCACCACCAGCCTGAGCCGCTGATACAAGGCAGGATGGATCCATGACACCACCACCACCAGCCTGACCCGCTGATACAAGGCAGGATGGATCCATGACACCACCACCACCAGCCTGACCCGCTGATACAAGGCAGGATGGATCCATGACACCACCACCACCAGCCTGACCCGCTGATACAAGGCAGGATGGATCCATGACACCACCACCACCAGCCTGAGCCGCTGATACAAGGCAGGATGGATCCATGACACCAGCACCACCAGCCTGAGCCGCTGATACAAGGCAGGATGGATCCATGACACCAGCACCACCAGCCTGACCCGCTGATACAAGGCAGGATGGATCCATGACACCCCCACCACCAGCCTGAGCCGCTGATACAAGGCAGGATGGATCCATGACACCAGCACCACCAGCCTGAGCCGCTGATACAAGGCAGGATGGATCCATGACACCACCACCACCAGCCTGAGCCGCTGATACAAGGCAGGATGGATCCATGACACCACCACCACCAGCCTGACCTGCTGATACAAGGCAGGATGGATCCATGACACCACCACCACCAGCCTGAGCCGCTGATACAAGGCAGGATGGATCCATGACACCAGCACCACCAGCCTGAGCCGCTGATACAAGGCAGGATGGATCCATGACACCAGCACCACCAGCCTGAGCCGCTGATACAAGGCAGGATGGATCCATGACACCACCACCACCAGCCTGAGCCGCTGATACAAGGCAGGATGGATCCATGACACCACCACCACCAGCCTGACCCGTTATACAAGGCAGGATGGATCCATGACACCACCACCAGCCTGAGCCGCTGATACAAGGCAGGATGGATCCATGACACCAGCACCACCAGCCTGAGCCGCTGATACAAGGCAGGATGGATCCATGACACCAGCACCACCAGCCTGACCCGCTGATACAAGGCAGGATGGATCCATGACACCACCACCACCAGCCTGACCCGCTGATACAAGGCAGGATGGATCCATGACACCACCACCACCAGCCTGAGCCGCTGATACAAGGCAGGATGGATCCATGACACCACCACCACCAGCCTGACCCGCTGATACAAGGCAGGATGGATCCATGACACCACCACCACCAGCCTGACCCGCTGATACAAGGCAGGATGGATCCATGACACCAGCACCAGCCTGAGCCGCTGATACAAGGCAGGATGGATCCATGACACCACCACCACCAGCCTGAGCCGCTGATACAAGGCAGGATGGATCCATGACACCACTAGCACCAGCCTGACCCGCTGATACAAGGCAGGATGGATCCATGACACCACCACCACCAGCCTGAGCCGCTGATACAAGGCAGGATGGATCCATGACACCACCACCACCAGCCTGACCCGCTGATACAAGGCAGGATGGATCCATGACACCACCACCACCAGCCTGACCCGCTGATACAAGGCAGGATGGATCCATGACACCAGCACCACCAGCCTGAGCCGCTGATACAAGGCAGGATGGATCCATGACACCACCACCACCAGCCTGACCCGCTGATACAAGGCAGGATGGATCCATGACACCACCACCACCACCACCAGCCTGACCCGCTGATACAAGGCAGGATGGATCCATGACACCACCACCACCAGCCTGACCCGCTGATACAAGGCAGGATGGATCCATGACACCACCACCACCAGCCTGACCCGCTGATACAAGGCAGGATGGATCCATGACACCACCACCACCAGCCTGAGCCGCTGATACAAGGCAGGATGGATCCATGACACCACCACCACCAGCCTGAGCCGCTGATACAAGGCAGGATGGATCCATGACACCAGCACCACCAGCCTGAGCCGCTGATACAAGGCAGGATGGATCCATGACACCACCACCACCAGCCTGACCCGCTGATACAAGGCAGGATGGATCCATGACACCACCACCACCAGCCTGAGCCGCTGATACAAGGCAGGATGGATCCATGACACCAGCACCACCAGCCTGAGCCGCTGATACAAGGCAGGATGGATCCATGACACCACCACCACCAGCCTGAGCCGCTGATACAAGGCAGGATGGATCCATGACACCACCACCACCAGCCAGACCTGCTGATACAAGGCAGGATGGATCCATGACACCACCACCACCAGCCTGAGCCGCTGATACAAGGCAGGATGGATCCATGACACCAGCACCACCAGCCTGAGCCGCTGATACAAGGCAGGATGGATCCATGACACCACCACCAGCCTGACCCGCTGATACAAGGCAGGATGGATCCATGACACCACCACCACCACCAGCCTGACCCGCTGATACAAGGCAGGATGGATCCATGACACCAGCACCACCAGCCTGACCCGCTGATACAAGGCAGGATGGATCCATGACACCAGCACCACCAGCCTGAGCCGCTGATACAAGGCAGGATGGATCCATGACACCAGCACCACCAGCCTTGATGAGCTTGTGCAAATTGTAGCCTCAGTTTCCTGTTCTTAGCTGAAAGGAGTGGCACCCGGTGTGGTCTTCTGCTGCTGTAGCCCATCTGCCTCAGAGTTGGACGTACTGTGCGTTCAGAGATGCTCTTCTGCCTACCTTGGTTGTAACGGGTGGCGATTTGAGTCACTGTTGCCTTTCTATCAGCTCGAACCAGTCTGCCCATTCTCCTCTGACCTCTGGCATCAACAAGGCATTTCCGCCCACAGAACTGCCGCTCACTGGATGTTTTTTCTTTTGCGGACCATTCTCTGTAAACCCTAGAGATGGTTGTGCGTGAAAATCCCAGTAGATCAGCAGTTTCTGAAATACTCAGACCAGCCCTTCTGGCACCAACAACCATGCCACGTTCACAGGCCACAAATCACCTTTCTTCCCCATACTGATGCTCGGGAGAACTGCAGGAGATTGTCCTGACCATGTCTACATGCCTAAATGCACTGCCGCCATGTGATTGGCTGATTAGAAATTAAGTAGTAACGAGCAGTTGGACAGGTGAACCTAATAAAGTGGCCGGTGAGTGTAGTATTAGTATATTATTAGTATAGTATTAGTATATCATAGTATTAGTATAGTATAGTATTAGTATGGTATTAGTATAGTATAAGTATAGCAAAGTATTAGTATAGTATTAGTATGGTATTAGTATAGTACAGTATAGTATAGTATTAGTATAGTATAAGTATAGTATAATATTAGTATAATATAATATTAGTATATTATTAGTATAGTATTAGTATAGGTATAGTATTAGTATGGTATTAGTATAGTATTAGTATAATATTATTATAGTATAGTATAGTATTAGTATGGTATTAGTATAGTACAGTATAGTATAGTATAATATTAGTATAATATAATATTAGTATATTATTAGTATAGTATTAGTATAGGTATAGTATTAGTATGGTATTAGTATAGTATTAGTATAATATTAGTATAGTATAGGTATAGTTTTAGTATGGTATTAGTATAGTACAGTATAGTATTAGTATAGTATAGTATTAGTATAGTATAGTATTAGTAAAGTATTAGTATATTATTAGTATAGCATAGTATTATTACAGTATTAGTATAGTATAGTATTAGTACAGTATTAGTATTAGTATAGTATTAGTATAGTATAGTAAAGTATTAGTATATTATTAGTATAGTATAGTATTAGTATAGTATAGTAATATTACAGTATTAGTATAGTATGGTATAGTATTAGTATAGTATAGTAATATTACAGTATTAGTATAGTATAGTATAGTATTAGTATAGTATAAGTTTAGTAAAGTATTAGTATATTATTAGTATAGCATAGTATTAGTATAGTGTAGCATTAGTATAGTAGTAGTATGGTATAAGTATAGTATTAGTATAGTACAGTATAGTATTAATATAGTATAAGTATAGTATAATATTAGTATAGTATTAGTATAGTATAGTATTAGTATAGTATTAGTATAGTATTAGTATAGTATTAGAATAGCATAGTATTAGTATAGAATTAGTATAGTATAGTATTAGTATAGTATAGTATTAGTATAGCATAGTATTAGTATATTATTAGTATAGCATAGTATAAGTATAGCAAAGTATTAGTATATTATTAGTATAGTATAGTATTAGTATAGTATAGTATAGTATTAGTATAGTATTAGTATAGGTATAGTATTAGTATATTATTAGTATAGTATTAGTATAATATTAGTATAGTATAGTATTAGTATAGTATAGGTATAGTTTTAGTATGGTATTAGTATAGTACAGTATAGTATTAGTATAGTATAGTATTAGTAAAGTATTAGTATATTATTAGTATAGTATTATTACAGTATTAGTATAGTATAGTATTAGTACAGTATTAGTATTAGTATAGTATAAGTATAGTAAAGTATTAGTATATTATTAGTATAGTATAGTATTAGTATAGTATAGGTATAGTATTAGTATAGTATAAGTTTAGTAAAGTATTAGTATATTATTAGTATAGTATAGTATTAGTATAGTATAGTAATATTACAGTATTAGTATAGTATAGTATAGTATTAGTATAGTATAAGTTTAGTAAAGTATTAGTATAATATTAGTATAGTATAGTATTAGTATAGTATAGGTATAGTATTAGTATAGTATAGGTATAGTATTAGTATGGTATTAGTATGGTATAGTATAAGTATAGTAAAGTATTGGTATATTATTAGTATAGTATAGTATTAGTATAGTGTAGCATTAGTATAGTAGTAGTATGGTATAAGTATAGTATTAGTATAGTACAGTATAGTATTAGTATAGCATAGTATTAGTATAGAATTAGTATAGTATAGTATTAGTATAGTATTAGTATAGTATAGTATTAGTATATTATTAGTATAGTATTAGAATAGCATAGTATTAGTATAGAATTAGTATAGTATAGTATTAGTATATTATTAGTATAGTATTAGAATAGCATAGTATTAGTATAGAATTAGTATAGTATAGTATTAGTATATTATTAGTATAGTATTAGTATATTATTAGTATAGTATTAGTATATTATTAGTATAGTATTAGTATTGTATAAGTATAGTATTATTATAGTATAGTATTGCATTGTATAAAAAAAGTATTAGTATAGTATTAGTATAGTATTAGTATAGTATAGTATTAGTATAGTGTAGTATTAGTATTGTATTAGTATAGTATAGTATTAGTATAGTATTAGTATAGTATAGTATTAGTATAGTATTAGTATAGTATAGTATAGTATAGTATTAGTAAAGTATTAGTATAGTGTAGTATTAGTATAGTACCTTAGTACCTGGATCCCTGTCTTACTTAGGAGCCTCTGACTTCCCCACTAGGATCCTGTGAGAAGACAGTAACACATATCAGACAAAGCTCCATCTATGAGAACCTCTCAGAGGCTTTGCCTGTAGCACATGGGAGTCAGATCCATGACATATTCCTGGTGCTGTTACCTCCTCTGGATGATTCCTTCTGGTTGTGGCATCAGAGTGATGCAGCGCCGCCCTCCAGTGGTGACTTCTGAGACTACACCAGTCCCTGCAGTAATGTTGATAACTGTGAGCTGAGGAATTTATTTTGATGCCTCAGTGCAGGGAACTCATCCGGATGGTTAGAAGCTCATTGATAGGTCAAGGAGGAAACTTAATTCCTTCTGGATATTTTGTGTTTGCAGACGCACAGGTCAGGAAGCTCCACCGGGGATTCTGGGAAGAAATAATAATAAAGCTTTATTTCTATGGCAACATCATATTCCGTAGCTTTACAAATCTAATGGGACATATACAAATATAATATTACATCACAAGGTACAAACAGTCATATGGACCAATAGGAATCCTAATATATAAAGCTGAGTATCTTTATGTATGTATATGTATCTATGTGTGTGTGAGTGTATGTATATGGATGTATGCATGTGTGTGTGTGTATGTATGTATATGTATCTATGTATGTATATGTATGTGTATTTATGTGTATGTATGTATGTATGTATATGTATGTGTGTGTATGTATGTATATGTATGTGTGTGTATGTATGTATATGTATCTATGTATGTGTATTTATGTGTATGTATGTATGTATGTATATGTATGTGTGTGTATGTATGTATATGTATGTGTGTGTATGTATGTATATGTATCTATGTATGTGTATTTATGTGTATGTATGTATGTATATGTATGTGTGTGTATGTATGTATATGTATCTATGTGTGTGTATGTGAGTATGTATATGGATGTATGCATGTGTGTGTGTGTATGTATGTATATGTTTCCTGGTCATCCTCAGGCAGCACTGAATGGGTTAAGTCTATGTTCTCCTATTGGACAGAAGATAACAATTAATTAGCAATAGTGATTGGCCACGGACTCCCTATAAGAAACCCCCAAGGCAATGAGCACACGTGTTTTTTTCTTCTGTGGACAAGAAGTAACTCCAGAAGACATGTTGGTTGAGCTTGGCTCCCTGTCCCAAGGCCGGGGTGTCCTTGCCTTTGGGACCGCTACTATTAAGTAGCCTGTTGCACGACACAGGACGCCATCTTTGCGGTACATTTAACTATGGTATTCTAAGCAAATGTTCCCTGTGTTTACGCCGTTTACCTCGTGCCTGTGCTTCTCCGCCTTCCATCTCACATTGGTTGGGGTCTCCATTGCCGGGCTCTCCTGCGCTTGTGCGCCAGTGCTGACGGACCCGGTGGTTATGCACAGGGCGTACAATGTGTCTCTTGACTTCCGGGTTGCTGCGGTGCTGATCTGCTCACGCACAGGGCGTTCTGGTAACGCAAGATGTTGTGTAACGAGGTAAGCGTGCAGCAGAGTCTACCCACAGGTAAAGTAAGTGAGGACTCCTGAACTCCTGGTGCCTGTTATATACCTGTTACGTGCAGATGGTAATGTCTGTGTCTTTTGCTCCAGATGCTACTGAAGGGAGAAAGGGTGCATTCACACGTTGCAGTTAAAACTGCATCGCAATCAGCTTTGAGGGGGTTTTAGCTGCAGTTTTGTCAATTGAACAGGTGAAAGACATGAACTGAACGAGTGAATGACATTTGTGGAGCAGTTTCCCCTTCAAAATCAAATTCACTCGTTCAGTTCATGTCTTTCACCTGTTCAATTGACAAAACTGCACCTAAACCCCCCTCAAAGCTGATTGCGATGCAGTTTTAACTGCAACGTGTGACCGCACCCAAAGAGCTCCAGAAAGTCCAGACACAGGTGTAACATGTCAGCAGCCGCTGCCTGATGATTGTGAGGCTGAGTTTGGTGAGGGGTGCTCCCCACTGCAGGAGGAGTCCTGCTTACTGACTGATCCAGGGCAGGTATAGAGACTGCAGAATCGGATCAGGACACTGAGTTATCTCTACTTATCATGATTTAAAAACCTGACAAAAAAGTCAGACCCTGGTGTTAGTTTTATAACGGTCTATAAATGAGATCCTCCTCTGTGCCTGTGGCGAGAGCTCGGAGTATGGCCCAGTCAGCTGACTAATGATATCCAGGATGGGGCACCAGGAGGTGACCTCCTGTAAAACCTTCCTATGTGGTAATCTGCGTCTGTGTTCCCTGTGTGACGCATATAATGACGCAGTTATGCAGCGTCAGCTAATCTACGTCCTTATTCCTGCTAAATATAATTTTTACAAGTTTCCTTTTCAGCCTAAATCATCAATCATCATTTTCCTAGGTCCATAAGGAGATCCAATTTCAGGTTGTCTTATCCTAGAGAACCGAAATCTCCTCAATTCAAGAGGAATTTCATGTTTGACAGGAGGAATAACAGAGGGTGTTGCTGTCAGTCAATGAAATCTCAGCCTGAATCTTCCATGAATGATCCCTAGCGCCTGTACAGGTCGGGGGGTGATCGTCCCTCTATGGCCACGTCTGGGCTCAGACTTCGTCAGACACCTGGGTCACCTCTCTAATTGATAGAGGTTATGCGATAGAGCTGAAGAGTTTTCCTCCAGACAGGTTTTACCTCAATCTTGCCTCCGCTCAGGTTGTTCCGGATCTCATCCAGGAACGGTCTCCCAAGAGGCCTAGAACCAGGTTCTTTCTATAAGGTTCAGGCATTTTTCCCAGGGTCTTTTCAGTACCAAAGTCCGGCGGTTCAAGGCTTGTGATAGACCTCATCTATCTCAACCAATATTTGGTGCAGAGAGATTAAAGATGGAGTCATTTCAGACAGCTGTCGTCATGATTGCAGGAAATTGTTTAACGTAATGGCAACAATAGATCTGAAGGAGCCGTATCCTCACATTCCAATCCTTCAGAGCCACAGGAGATTCCTGCCAGTAGCCATTCCACAGAAAGATGTCGTCCTTCACTGTCAGTTCCCGTGCCTCCCGTTCTGCCTCAGTTCTGTGCCCAGAGTCTTCACAGAGGTGGCGGTTGTACTTTCAGCCTTCCTTACAATCCAGGGATTTCATGTGGTACCAAACGTGGATGACCGGCTCCAGAGCTCTCAGACATAGGACTGGATGAAACAAAACCTGACTGTGGTCCTGAAAGCCCTTCAAGACCATGGGTTTCTAATACTAATAATAATAATGGTCCTTTGTATAGTGCACAGGGATTGTGCATCGCTGCATGGAGCGTGCCGGATCAATCTCTGTCCCCAATGGGGCTCACAGTCTAGTCAACCTGCCGGTGTGTTTTGGAATGTGGGAGGTGCGGGTTTCGGGTTGCCGCACTGCTTGGCTCGAGGGGGAGCCCCTTGCCCCACTGGATCACTAGCCCTGGGTGTCTGGATGTTGCGATCCCTGCTTCAAGTGCTGTGTACAGGTGCCGCTCACAACAGCTGCCACTTGGACCACTCCGATCGTCCACCGCCGTCGCTCTTCAGCTCTGGTGCGTAGGATGAGGATTTCCATAAAGCTGGGGGGGTAATAGGTGGGGGAGAAATAGAGGGATAAGGGAAAGATGCCGGAGCACGGTGTACAGGAAGCCACCTATGGCGGCGCCATCTTCCGGAGGATTCTGGAGTTCTCTTCCTGATGGAGCAGATCATCACCTGTAAGATACTAGATGTCACTAATGTCTGTGTCACTGACCGACTACTAGTGTGTGAGGCAGCATAACCTGGCGCCGGGGGCAGCATAACCTGGTGCCGGGGGCAGCATTAGGAAGTTCACCTGTAGATTCGGGCCTGAACCTCCATACCAGCAGATGGCAATACAACACAAGAAGTTCTGCGTATATTTTATATGTCGTGTAACTCATCTTTTTGGACTCCAAATTCCGCAACTTTAAAAGCCCAGAAACCCAGAGAAACGCTGAGGTACCGCCCGGGGCAAACATTTACCTCTCACTGCCCTGAATGATGATCTTCTCTCATTACTTGTATTATGAATGACAGTAATAATACATTTACATTTTCTGCTACGATCGAGTATTCCAACAAAACTACTACAGGAAGCAGAACGGATTCTATAGACTTATGCTCCAGTGTGCTGTACATTGTGTTTGTACGATGCCTTTCCATCCATGCATGTTTAGTGTTCATATACTTTAACCCATTCAGACTCCGATATTATGTAACCAGTGTCTGAGACCCATTTGTGTCGCGGCGGCACTAGGCATAATGGGGGTCATTTACTAAGGGTCCGAATTGCGCGATTCCGTCGTATCCCCACGATTTCCAATTTGCATTGAATTCCGCACGCGATTGGATTTCAGCGCAATCATGCCGGGTTGCATGCAATGTAAATCGGGGGTCGTGGCCGTCGGAAAACCCGATGGATTCGGAAAAACCGCGGTATTCTAAAAAAAAAGTGTCGCTTGACACACACCTGCAACAAGAAATAGAAGGTGAACTCCAGCGGACCTCGGCACAGCAGCGACACCTAGTGGATATCGGCGCACGGACCTTAGTGAATGGCCCGGAAGACCCGAATCAGCATCGGAGAACCTGTCGCTGGATCGCGACTGGACCGGGTAAGTAAATCTGTCCCAATGTGACACGCATTTCTGCACTGCAGGGGGGTCCGGTGCTCAGTTGGACCGTGCGCCACATTTATCAACCCACCCGGGCACCCAATTATCTCGGGCAACGGGGGGCTGACAGAAAAAATTGGCAAATTCATTGACCATTACTTAAAGGACATAGTGGAGTGTTTACCCTCCTATGTCCGAGACACTTCAGATTTATTACAAAAAATTGAAGGCATCCATATGGAGGAAGACATGATTCTCGTTGCACTGGACGTAGAATCATTATACACAAGTATAAAACATTCGGATGGCCTTAGGGCGGTAAAATTCTTCCTCGACACCACAACTCTAGATGGAGGTATGAAGGAATTAATCCTACATCTTTTGGAATTCGTACTCTGTCACAACGCATTTGTATTTGGGGACTCCTTCTTCCTACAGCTCCAGGGAACGGCTATGGGGGCGGCTTGTGCCCCCTCGTATGCCAATCTGTTCCTGGGGCTGTGGGAGAGGGACCTCCTCATGGGTGACCAGGATGTCGCAATGGACCGTGTCATTTTCTGGGCACGGTACATTGATGACGTCCTGGTCATCTGGAGGGGCACTGCCCAAGAGTTGGATACATTTATCCACCAATTAAATGACAACAATATGAACATCAAACTCACATATAAATATGATGTTAGTAAAGTGGATTTTTTGGATGTTCTTCTAGAGAAGGATGAATTTGTATATGTCCAATCGGATGTACATAGAAAGGAAACGGCAGTAAATTCTCTGTTGCATGCCTCATCATCCCACCCTCCACAAACTATCACGGCAGTCCCCATTGGACAATACTTGCGTATGAGGCGAATTTGCTCAACGGATGAATCTTTTGAACTTCAAGCGCAGGTACTGAGACGCAGATTCAGAGACCGCGGATATAGCCAGAGAACGCTGAGGAAAGCCTATAATAGAGCAAAACAGACTCCAAGAATTGAATTATTATATTTAGAAAAGAAACAGAAGGAGGACTGCAAGGTAAGATTTATTACTGATTATCATTCGCAGTGGAAGGAAATGAAAGAAATATTGGAACGGTTCTGGCCTCTATTGAGAGCGGATCGTATTTTACAAAAAGACATCCCTGAGTATCCAGGCATAGCAGCACGAAGGTCCAAAAATCTTAAAGACCTTTTGGTTAAAAGCCATTATGAAAAAAAGAGCAGACACACTTTTTTGAACACCAAAGGTCCTAAATGGGGATGCAAACCATGCGGTCGATGTGTGGCATGCCCCAATATCATGCAAACAGATTCATTTAAAAACTCAGACGGATCACGGATGTACAAGATTACACATACAATTACATGTAATACAAAAACAGTAATCTACCATGCTTCGTGCCCCTGTGACCTAATTTATATAGGTTTGACGACTTGAGAGTTAAAAGTAAGGGTTCGCGAACATGTATGTGACATTACAGCAGCAAAAAACCCTGACTTTTTCACGGACGGACTTCCGGTAGCAAAACATTTTAGAGATAAGCGCGGATGCAATCCGAAATATCTCCGCGTTTGTGGCATCGACCACGTCAAGAATAATATTAGGGGAGGTCCGGTAGCACAAAAATTGGCTCAATGTGAAACCAGATGGATCTGGACCCTGAAATCCCTAAGCTCATTAGGTTTGAATGAGACCCTGAGTTATGCATCCTTCCTCTGACTCCCGACCCGGTTCACACTGGGTTTTTAAATTGTACATAAATGTTTTTAAACTATATGTCTAATGGAATGGAATGTTGTTAATTTTATTTCACTATTTTCTTCTACTAGCAGGTCCATTATATGATCACCTAATGAAACAGGATCACTTGGACTCAAGGGAAACCAGTTATATGATTCACAATCATAAGATCTCCATAATCATCCATGGATCAATCATCATTGGATCTGGGACTAACATATTTTTTTGATCCATTTCTAGTTCTTTCCTTTTCCCTTCCTTCCTTTTTGCACCATCTTTCTATTTAGGGTATTGTAGATAATAAATATACACGTCATCACGCACGACTAAATATAGGGCAGTATGATTGTATGACTTGAAGATTGCACCACTTGCCTCATGATTATAGAATTGGCATAGAGTTCAGAACTTCCATTCCCCATAAATACAGGGTGAAATGGAACAAATACATTGTGCCCTTATTCCCCTCCTTCTCCCCCCCCCCCCTTTTCATTTTGGCATTCTTCTCTCCCTCTGTCCTTTTTTGTTTCCCTTCACCAACTTTATCCCCCCCCCCTTCTTCCTTTCCTCATCTTGCCTCCCAGAATTCACATGGGATGGGATCCACCCGCCCCACCTATGAGATTGTGCTAACGGTAAACAGAAAGACATCCGTACTAGCTCTTTTAACCTTTTCTACAAGCCCCTCCTTTTACATGAATTATCACTTGGCTATACACCACGTTTCTAGTCATTGTATTGTCCAACAGAGATGCATCTATATCTATATACCCGGTTACTTAATAGAGATATACTCATATATTCCCTTGTTAGAGTTTGGGATATAAAGCTATAATTTAAATAGTTACCATAACCGTTTAGACATATAATGACTAGAGGCAATATGTAATATTACTTCACGTAATCTTGTATTTATATGTTTGCAGTTTTGTGTATTTTTTGCACACTTTTTCAATCTTTAGATGTGTTTTTAAGTAGTAATTTTTGATATCACTTGTTGTGAGCACTCCATAATAGACCCATAGTAATTCAGTGGTGGTTACTCTTAGAATTTCTAGCACATAACCCACTTGATGCACTTTATATGTCATAATCCACCTCGTGCACCTTAAAAATGTTATGCACATTTATGAATCATTATGCACTTTAACAATGCTATGTAGAATGCACTTTAATAATGTTATGTAGAACGCATAATAATGTTATGTAGAACGCATAATAATGTTATGTAGAACGCATAATAATGTTATGTAGAACGCATAATAATGTTATGTAGAACGCATAATAATGTTATGTAGAACGCATAATAATGTTATGTAGAATGCACTTTAATAATGATATGCACATTCATTTATTTACACTTTATGCACTTTAATAATTTCATGTATAGAGAGTTTGTAGCTTTTTACGGATCGAACTCTAATATTTTTTCGGTTCATATATGCAATACGTTGCAAGACCTTTTTAGTTCTCTTCTTCTGTTTCTCTTTCTTTTTACATAAATACATATGGTTTCTCGTACATGATTCTTTATAGATAGTGCTCCCACGATAATGGTTTCCAGTGATCATTTTACCTGTCAGGCTCCGATCAGCAGTGCACGCGCTCGGTAGGTGACACTCCCCCTGATCACCTGATCCATCACTCGCATCACGTGCCCCGGCGTGACGTCACCATCACGTGGCGGGTCACGTGTTCTGGGTGGGATGCAGGTGGGGGAGTGTCCCTCCGTGATGGCGTGCGCTCAATAACACTGACCGGAAACGATATCCACCACCTGACAGGTATAGAGGTGTTTTCCCTCCATCATTGGTCACTGCTTATTTAAAAACCCAGGTGTCCCAGTCACACATTACCCCCAGACAAAGGCTAGCGCCGAAACGCGCGTCGGGGCTTCTGTGTCAGACGGCAGGTGAACTAACTACAATGGGTACGTGCAATACGGTTGCTTTACTGCTTTCATGATAGGTTTAATGTATTTGTTTGCTCTTAGAGTAAGATATGCAACATAGCTGTTTCATTACTTTCATGACAAGCTACAATGAATCTGTGTGCTTTTAGAGTAATATATGCCCCCTTTTGGATGTACAGGCACTATGCACTTTAAACATTGTATATTGATTCCAGGACTATTTTCCCTTTTGGATCTATAGTATATCTCTCTAGGCACACCTCCTTTAGGAGGGTAGCACTTACTCCCATACATCACCCTGCAAGATTTGTCTGATTTTGTGTAGTGTTTTCGCCTCCCCTTCTATGTGACCAGCTTGTTTTTTCTGTTTTTAAATTGTTTGTCATTTGATTCGCAATAAAGACATAATTGTATTTTGCATTTTTTGGTCGGAATGGCTTTTTTGTAGATAGGTTTTGTGCCACATTTATCATGCAAAGTTCAACCAAATTGTTTTACAGGCCCCATGTTAAAGGTGCAGCAAAAAAAAAGTGCAGGGGGCGCCAGATTCATGAAGAACAGGCACCACAAATCCTGAATCCGGCGCCCCCTGAACGTAGTGCAGTTTGCACTGCTCTTAGTAAATGTCATGCAACTAATGAAGAATCTGTTACGGATTTGAAACTCGTTTTGATATTTTATTTATTTATTCATTTTGTTTTAAATATTTTTATATGTTTTAATTATATTTACTTTTATGTATAATACAATCACTTGATCCTACGGCGCCAAATCCTTTGAGGACGAACGGAAAAATCCAATAGATGCCCATATTGGTCAGTTACCCATTACCTTAGTAAATGTGCCCCTTTGTTGGGGTATAATATTTTAATTTTTTTTTTTTTTTTTTTAATTTGTTCAGGTTGTTTTTTTTTTTACTTTATTTTTTATTACTTTCTACGTCTCGGATCGCAGGCACACCCGTGCCCCTCTCCTTGGCGTCGCCCCTTTCCGAACTCACTCAACTCACCTCTTTCTGGCTCCTTCCCCGGCTGGCCAGGGCACTCGCAGATTTAAAGGGCCAGCTGATTGGCGCTGCTCACTTCCCGGATTCCTATAAAGACCGACAATTCCTAGCATTCCCGCCGGAATTGGGCGTATTTATGGAACATACTTGGGTTCCAATTTGTTTTTTTCCTGTGTGCTTTTGATAAATAATTATATAATGTTTTATAATGTTTTGTAACCCTCGTTGTTAATGTATTATCAATTTTTTTCAAAAAATTGTCTGCTTACATCATTGTCCGCGGTGGTCCAGGGGGTTCCCTACTCCAAATCCTGACACCCACAACATGCCTCCCAGTAGATAGGTAGTCCCAGCACATGCCCCCCCCAGTAGATGGGTAGCCACAGCACATGCCCCCCCCCCAGTAGATGGGTAGCCACAGCACATGCCCCCCCCCCAGTAGATGGGTAGCCACAGCACATATGCCCCCCCCAGTAGATGGGTAGCCACAGCACATGCCCCCCCCCAGTAGATGTGTAGCCACAGCACATGCCCCCCCCCCAGTAGATGGGTAGCCACAGCACATGCCCCCCCCCCAGTAGATGGGTAGCCACAGCACATGCCCCCCCCCAGTAGATGTGTAGCCACAGCACATGCCCCCCCCAGTAGATGGGTAGCCACAGCACATGCCCCCCCCAGTAGATGGGTAGCAACAGCACATGCCCCCCCCCAGTAGATGTGTAGCCACAGCACATGCCCCCCCCCCAGTAGATGGGTAGCCACAGCACATGCCCCCCCCCAGTAGATGGGTAGCCACAGCACATGCCCCCCCCCCCAGTAGATGGGTAGCCACAGCACATGCCCCCCCCCAGTAGATGTGTAGCCACAGCACATGCCCCCCCCAGTAGATGGGTAGCCACAGCACATGCCCCCCCCAGTACCCCAGTAGATGGGTAGCCACAGCACATACCCCCCCAGTACCCCAGTAGATGGGGTAGCCACAGCACATACCCCCCCCAGTAGATGTGTAGCCACAGCACATGCCCCCCCCCAGTAGATGGGTAGCCACAGCACATGCCCCCCCCCAGTACCCCAGTAGATGGGTAGCCACAGCACATACCCCCCTCCCCCAGTAGATGGGTTGCCACAGCACATACCCCCCCAAGTACCCCATTAGATGGGTAGCCACAGCACATACCCCCCCCCAGTAGATGGGTAGCCACAGCACATGCCCCCCCCAGTAGATGGGTAGCCACAGCACATGCCCCCCCAAGTAGATGGGTAGCCACAGCACATACCCCCCCCCCAGTACCCCAGTAGATGGGTAGCCACAGCACATACCCCCCCCCCAGTAGATGGGTAGCCACAGCACATGCCCCCCCCAGTAGATGGGTAGCCACAGCACATGCCCCCCCCCAGTAGATGGGTAGCAACAGCACATGCCCCCCCCCATTACCCCAGTAGATGGGTAGCCACAGCACATGCCCCTCCCAGTAGATGGGTAGCCACAGCACATGCCCCCCCCCAGTAGATGGGTAGCCACAGCACATGCCCCCCCCCCCAGTAGATGTGTAGCCACAGCACATGTCCCCCCCCAGTAGATGGGTAGCCACAGCACATGCCCCCCCAGTAGATGGGTAGCCACAGCACATGCCCCCCCCCAGTAGATGTGTAGCCACAGCACATGCCCCCCCCCCAGTAGATGGGTAGCCACAGCACATGCCCCCCCCAGTAGATGGGTAGCCACAGCACATGCCCCCCCCCAGTAGATGGGTAGCCACAGCACATGCCCCCCCCCAGTAGATGTGTAGCCACAGCACATGCCCCCCCCCCAGTAGATGGGTAGCCACAGCACATGCCCCCCCCCAGTAGATGGGTAGCAACAGCACATGCCCCCCCCAGTACCCCAGTAGATGGGTAGCCACAGCACATACCCCCCCCAGTACCCCAGTAGATGGGTAGCCACAGCACATACCCCCCCCAGTAGATGGGTAGCCACAGCACATGCCCCCCCCCAGTAGATGGGTAGCCACAGCACATGCCCCCCCAGTAGATGGGTAGCCACAGCACATACCCCCCCAGTACCCCAGTAGATGGGTAGCCACAGCACATACCCCCCTCCCCCAGTAGATGGGTAGCCACAGCACATACCCCCCCAAGTACCCCATTAGATGGGTAGCCACAGCACATACCCCCCCAGTAGATGGGTAGCCACAGCACATGCCCCCCCCAGTAGATGGGTAGCCACAGCACATGCCCCCCCAGTAGATGGGTAGCCACAGCACATACCCCCCCCCCAGTACCCCAGTAGATGGGTAGCCACAGCACATACCCCCCTCCCCCAGTAGATGGGTAGCCACAGCACATACCCCCCCAGTAGATGGGTAGCCACAGCACATGCCCCCCCCAGTAGATGGGTAGCCACAGCACATGCCCCCCCCAGTAGATGGGTAGCCACAGCACATGCCCCCCCCCCCAGTAGATGGGTAGCCACAGCACATACCCCCCCCCCAGTACCCCAGTAGATGGTAGCCACAGCACATACCCCCCTCCCCCAGTAGATGGGTAGCCACAGCACATACCCCCCCAGTAGATGGGTAGCCACAGCACATGCCCCCCCCAGTAGATGGGTAGCCACAGCACATGCCCCCCCAGTAGATGGGTAGCCATAGATGGGTAGCCACAGCACATGCCCCCCCAGTAGATGTGTAGCCACAGCACTGCCCCCCCCAGTAGATGGGTAGCCACCAGCACATGCCCCCCCCAGTAGATGTGTAGCCACAGCACATGCCCCCCTCCCCCCCC